>NW_005842726.1:330386-334369 GCF_000455745.1 Alligator sinensis | reverse complement strand
TTCCCTACTATTGTCTTTAATTCTTTGTTTTAATGAAGCTAAATAATTTTATTTCTCTTTTGTTCTTCCTTATTTGTCAGTAACCTCAGAATATTACACAACAAATATTCATTTGTTTGCTAGGAAGAGCCAGAAGGCTATTTTGCAAATACCACAAAAATAGAATGCGTTTCTCTCTTTGTAAGGCAACAGTGGGCACATCTACACATGCTACTAATGCTATGCTATAAAGGCTTAGTGCACAGTAAACCTTCCCTGGGAGCATGTCTACACAGGCTGCTCCTATCCTGCTCTAGCCCCTGCAGGTACCAGGGGAAGCTCCAGGTTTCTCCAACATGTTAGCCATGGGGCTGGTAGGGAGCACGGGGCCAGTTCCCATGCACAAGGGGCCAAGAAAGATCTGCCAGTTGTAGCAACAGCTGTTTCCTTGCCCCATACACATGGAGAGGGGTCCTGATGTGTATGCGGCCAGGAGACAGCTGCCACTGCAGAGCACTCCCAGCCCGGTGCACACAGGGACAAGCACTGTGCCCAGAGGGGCTTACCTGTGCAGCCTGGGGCTGGCCAAGAGCTGTCCTGCTTCTGGGGCAACTACCAGCCAGCTCTGGGCTGGGTCAGGATTTCCCTAAGCAGCCTGAGGCTGCCCAGGAACTGGTCTCTTCTGGAAGTCCCGACCCGACCCGGCCCGGGGCTGGCTGGGAGATGCCCCAGAAGCACAACAACTCTTGGGACAGTTCTCAGCCAGCTGAGCTGCTTGGGGAAATCTCTGCCCAGCCCAGAGCTGGCTGGGAGCTACCCCAAAAGGGACAGTTCCCAGCCAGCCCCAGATTGTGCAAGGAAGCAGGGAGCTCCAGGGAGTCCTGGTGCTGCTTGGCTTTTGGCTCCTGTGGGAAGTGAGGACCTGAGAGGCACTGGAATGGGGGACGGGGAGTGGGGGCACAGAGAACAACCCCATCTGGGCGCTGCACTGCTCCCAGCTTCTAGGAGGAGCCCAGAGTCGAGTACTGCCAGGACTGGGGGAATACCCCTTCCCATGTGGCCCCTAGTGTTGGAGCTGACGGGAAGCAAATTTGCTCCCGGTCGTCTACACATGCACTACTGCACAGTTAGTTTACTATCTGTATTGGCAGGTAGTTAGTTGATAACTGCACAGTCAACTAAATTTACTGCACAGTCAATGCTGCACACATGTAGACACCGATGCGTTACTGCGCAATAAAGTATCTCGTGTAAACACACCCAGTGAGTAGTGAAGTTTAATGCTCTTTAATGCTTAAAAATCAAAAGGATTTCATATTGTGTTTTAGTACAGGACACATTTCCAATCTTAAAATATGTGGCAGTTTTCTTTTGACATAAGAAATCTTATGTCTCAATTTATTACTGCAAGTTACTCGTTCCCAAAAAGATACATTGAGTACTTACTCCATGATTAGAGGCTCATCATGAAATGTTTTATTTAATATAGTTTTATGGTTAAGATCTGAAAAGAGAAAACATTCAGTTAAGTTACAAATATGTCATAACATTTAAATACCTATTTATTATCAAATGGCGTCTTATTAATTCAATGTTTCTATGCCACTTTATGCATTAAAGCCACAGCCAGCCTTCTACCCATGGAGTTCTGACTGCTTGGACCTCCATATAAATTCAAACTGCCAAACCAAAGGTAATTCACATTCAAACTCTGAAGCTTCCTTCCCTTTAGCCACTGAAGGCTCAAACTGTTGAAAGTTATACCTACCATATAATCCAGTTCTATTTATATGATCCATCTTGGTACTTATTATTGTAATGCAGATTGAATATTGTGAAGATGGGAAGAAATCTTCTCTCAAGATTACCTGAACTTGTCAAGACAAACGGGCTCTTCAGATACAAGACCATAAAGCATGTACCTGAAAAATGCTGTTTAGTGTATTGTACAAAAGAAGAATCTATAAATAGCGTTTTTCACCGTTTGTAGTGGCTATTCAGAAATAAACAAACAACTGGAAAAGGATCCTTTGAAAAGGAAAAGGGGTCGTCTATTCTAATTGTCAGCTAGTTTGCATATCATTTAATTATATGAGGAATAAAATTTAGATTGCTGCACAGTGTATTTTGACAAGAGTAAATCAACCTTTTCCTTCCTCAAGAAGAACTATAAAAATTCCACTCAACTTATAAACAGAACTGAGCTAATACAATAATTGCATGGCGATACCCTTTTTTTTGGTTAACCAATGCAGGAACCACCCCCAAAACTATTCATGTATAATATAGTCATACTTGGTGGCATATCTGCCTTTCCTAAAACTGAACATGAAAATGTGATTTCAGCTTATAATTAGAATATGGGGTTACTATTTAGAGAGTTTTGAACATGGGAATCCAGCACTACTTTCCCTGTGCTCCAATTATTCTGGGCACATATTGAAGTGGGGTTTACTCTCATCTCCCCATGCCCAGTTCCTTTCACACCTCATTTCCATTCCCTCTGCTTTTCTATATAACCTTCACATCGTCTGTGCAATACCTGTCTTTCTATAGTCTATCTTCTTGTGTAGATGCACTTTACCTCCCTTTCTATTCCCTCTCCCCCAAATCCCATTCTATACCTACAACTCTTCAGCTGTTGGCAACCTTCTGACAAGGCCCCGCATCCTTCCATCTCAGTTGAAGTCCCTTTATTCAAAGACTACAGAGCTAGTAGTCAACCCTTCAACCCTGTCAACCCTTCATTTTTTTTCTAGTTCTCTGGCTGTCATATACACTCCTCACATTTACTCGAATACATTTCCTTTGCTTTGTTTACCCACATCTGACTCAGCCCAGCAGCATCAGTATTTAGTATTGATATTACTGTGCATTATATAAACGTTTATCATCGTGATTGTTTAAACACTGCCTTTTGGCCCCTCCCAAGACACTCCCTCTAAAAGGTACTTCCCAGCAAGGCAAATAAACAAGAATAACTTGAACAGGGAAACTAAGTTTCTCTCAAGTGTAATTAGTCCCAACACATTATGTTGTTATTATTGACAAAAGCAAAGCGAAGTAAAATTTCAAAACATTATATGCTTTATTAATCAAATTCCTAAATAACTCCAACCTGAAATTATATTATTTTTGACAATGTGCAAGAAGATGGTATGAAACTCGAAAACAGAAAAAAATGACACCTCAATGAGTTTGCTCCAACCTCAGTTGTTGTTTAAATATTAGCACTTCATAAGGGATATCGATTTGTCCAAAAAAACCCTGAATTTTTGCTCCCCTACTAAATGTAATTTTACTACCTAATTTAATAAAGATGTGAAATTCTAGACCTGTTACAAATGCTAAATCTTATTACTTCACTTGTAGAAACAATGGTTATACTGTCTAAAGGGTTACAACTTACAAACCATTGATTGAAAAAGTAAAACAACTTACCTAGTGTTTGATTATGTCCCCAGAAAATAAACACTGATAATTCATCAGTGCCACGATTTTGGGGCCGAGTTGTCAGGAGAACATCCATTTGTGAATCGCCATCATAATCTCCAGGAACCACACTTGTTATTACAACTTCATAACCTCTAAAATTATAAAATTACAAATTTAATTGTACGAACAGAATCTGAGAATCCCTGAAAAGTAGTCTTAATATATACATTAATAATTTGTTGCATTTTGGTTGGGATTTTTTTTTCTTCTCTTTTTTGTTGTTGTTGTTGCAACAAACAACACTACATGGACATATTGTGCAACATTCTTGCTCTGAGGTAGAATGAAGGGTTTTAGCTCTGAGAATGACTCTGTACCAAGGGGCTTTTTCACACTCCCCCCTCCATTGCACAATCTTACTAGCTACCTTCCCAACTCCTAGGGATGCAAAAGGTTAAATGATTAACTGGTAAGGTCACCTATTATCACTGGGCTTATTGGTTAAAAATTTAGAGCAGGGCTGGACACAGTCTGGCAGGGAAGGGAAGCTATGCAGTGCCCTAGCAGGA
>NW_005842726.1:323625-330355 GCF_000455745.1 Alligator sinensis | reverse complement strand
TAGGCAGGAAGAAGGAAGGGAAGAAGAAGAAGAGAGGAGAGGCAGGCAGGGCAAGGCAGGGGTGTGTGTGTGTGTGTGTGTGGGGGGGGGGAATACTACCTATAGCTCAGGGGCCCCTTAAAAATTTTAGAAAATTAATATTTATCTGCCCATGGCTGCCTGTCATGCGGCCCTCAATGTCTTGCCAAATTTCAGGCAGAGGGCTGCTTACTGAGTTAATCGCCCACCCTTGCCATAGGCTATGAGGTTAAAAAAGAAAACAATGGGCAGGCTAATGGCTTGTCAATTAAGCAATTACCTACTCATTCAAAGTTCCCCCTCTCTCCCAAAATGGGGCTTCACCTATCTGTGTTGTCTGGCAGGGTTTGCCACATGCGCCACCCCCCACAGGGAACAGCTGTTGTGTCTGAGCTGCTGTGTTACTGTTTAACCATCTGATATAATTAGAGGAGGTTAAACGAATATTTTTTAAACAATATTTACATCCCTACCCACTACAGCATACAACTGTTCCTAAAAAGCCTAGATCCTAAAAGCAGAATCGTAACACACAAGGTCTAAGCCAGGGGCATCCAAGTGATGAGGCTGGTCCACAGGCTGGATTGGGCCTATGGACCGTGCATATGGTGCTAGCCCCAGGACTGCGCCACACACACTGCCTGTTCCAGCCAGTCTGGGGCCTATGCTGCACACAGCTCGGGTTCCAGACCAGCTGAAGCAGGTGGCATGTGCAGTGCACTCTGGCTGTGGTGACCATGTGCAGCTCAGCTGCCACTCCAGATGGACTGCACCACATACAGCATGTGTTCCAGCTGTTCTGGTATCCACACTGATTGTAGCATGGGTCCCAGACCAGCTGGAGTGACTGCTAGATCATGTATACTAGGGCAGGGAGGGGAAGGGCAGGGGAGGGAAAAGAGGGTCCAATCCAGCCTTGTGCCATGGTTGTACATCATACCCCATTGTTGGTCTGATTACAGCCAGGATCGGCAGTGGGGTTTGTCTGGCCAGGCTCTGTTGGCTGGACATGTTTGATACCTCTGGTCTAAGCAGTAAGAACCAGAATGATAGATTGTTTTTAGAAAGACCCATTATCTTGTCCTTTACCATGTATTACTCACTCCCTCTGCATTGCTATTTGTGTTTCTTGCTTTGTTTCTATTAGTACACAGCCTGAATTTCAGTGTTTCAGTAATCATGTGCTTGCATGTGAAAACAGGCATCTATTTGTGCATACCACACATGGTTCCTTTCATAAAGCCATGTACATGTCCACATGAAGGTTCTTCATAGAGACAAACTAAATAGGCTAGCATCTGCACCAAACTGAAAGTCAGGCTTATAAAATGCATTCAATAAAAACAGAAATTGTGATGTTGTCCCATATATCTTGGGAGAGAAGACAAGGAGGCAAAGAAAGTTGAGGCTTCCTGAGAATCATCTATAAAATACACAAGTCACCACAGACAACTTTAAGACTAGTTCATTTCAACAAAACTTTGACCATGTGCGAATAAATTGTTGCATTCTACCTTAACATTTATTTTTTCATTGATTCATAATATTAATGTGTATTATCTTGGAATTCAGTGATAAAAGCAGCATAAAACTTTATTAGTGTTTTAAAAGAACTCTGACTTATTCTTTTCACCAGTTGGGTATAGTCTATTCTCCACAGACGCACAATAGCTTTAGATCAGTCTAAAGATATACTAAGAACTTTTAAAAATAGGTATTAGCTGGTTTTCATCAGCAGTATGATTTAGTAGAAAAGGAATCCTACTATGAAAGACAAACAGCATGCTCTATAAGTTCCAACCTATTACATTCTCTCAGCCTAAGATGTTAAAAAAAATTCTCTCTGAAGGTTCACTTATATTAAAAATTCTGCTTTTTGCAAGCAAAGGACAAAAAAGAAAAAAAAAAAATCAAAGTTATGAAATCAGAGACAAACATAAGAGTATAAAGTTCGTTATCCCACCTTCTCTCATACAATCCACATAATCCACACAAGTAAAATCATAGCAATGACCTTTCACAACAAGATTCAGCAAGTTTCTTTTCAATTTAAAACCCGAATACTACATGCAGACCAAACTAAACATTGAAGCAAACAAAAATCAGAACAGTATGAATCCTAATTTTGCTCCAAATGACAAGTGAGAACAAGATAACTGTGACCAAGAATAACATTACTTCAGCACTAAAACATTTCATATCAGTACTTACTTCATTGATAACTTCACTTTGGGTTTAAAATATGGTTCTTTTTGGTCTGCCAGAAAGATAAATAATTCATTCCCTGAAAAAGCATGCAAAAAAGTGATAATGAGTAAACCCTATTAAATTTAGGTTGTATAAATTTAGAGCAATATTGAACAAGTTATGCTTGAGATAATGTGCATATACAAATAATTACTGATGAACTTGTACAGATGAAAAAACCTCCAAAAGGTCCCCTCACTTCCTCCCGCTTCAACAGAAAATAAAGGAGAACACTTCCTTTTCATGACTTTAGGAAATTATGTTAAATCCAAAACAACTTGTTGCTTTATGAACATGTTTCTCAAACTTACCAAAAAATTTGAATCCTTCACACCTGCCAGTACTTGCCATGAGTGAATGAGGTCTTGGACATCAGTTTCTCTAACATTAACAAGCTCCAATTTTTCTGACAGCAAAGGTAACCTTTCAAATATTGAAACAATTCTAGCATCTCCTAAGGATGCCTTCCTGAGTCTCCAGACAAAAGTAGCTGCATAACTCAATGCATGACACAGCGGTCAGTTGCTCTGGAACTGTGATGTTAGTTCGAGTGACACAGAGGTAATGAAAAAGACAAGTGTCAGCGCCACTCTACAGTTATTTAAGAAATGCCTGATTAGTACCTCATGTCATTTAAGGCATTCTTACAGTAACTTCTATGGCATGACCCTTAAATTCCACAACAAAATTAAGTTATTTCATCTTCACTAGTTACCCTATAATCTCTCCAAATAGAACTATATAGCCCAGCTTGTACTTATGATTCCTTTTACACAGTGACTATGGACTGGACTCCACGTTCTCTGTATTCAAAGTACAGTGCAAGATGAATGTGCTGCAAACAAATTAACCTCTCCTTGTTAGGACAGTTGAAGAGCAAGTAGCTATCCATTTGGTAAGTGCTGAACCAGCTAAATAATAATGGCCACAAGCCAGCAGAGAGCAGATTTAGACTGGACATTAGGAAGAACTTCTTCACTGTTAGAGTGGCCAGGGTCTGGAACGGGCTCCCAAGGGAGGTGGTGCTCTCTCCTACCCTGGGGGTCTTCAAGAGGAGGTTGGATATGCATCTAGCTGGGGTCATCTAGACCCAGCACTCTTTCCTGCCTATGCAGGGGGTCGGACTCGATGATCTATTGAGGTCCCTTCTGCCCCCAACATCTATGAATCTATGAACTGAAGGGGTGTAAGCACACGTTTGGACCTCTGCACACTCAGAAAAGTTTCTACAGCTTTAAGGGGACTTCCTCTTGCACTGCTGAGTGTTTGCTTCAATCTCTACATTCTTTTCACTTCAACTTGACTCCAAATCTATCCTCCTCTCTGGGTCCCTTCTCAGATACTTCCTTGTTATTTCAATTTACCTTATCCCCTCCTAACTACAGATAGATGCTCCCCCCCCCCGCAAACAGCATGAAGCTAACATGATAAACACTGCATATTATGCCCTTTCCCACATCCTGTGGGCACCTCATCAATACAGGCTACAAACTACTCAGAACAAAGATTGTGTTCTAGTGTTTGTATAGTGTCTAGTACAATGGCAGCCAACCAAGAATAGGATTCCAGGCACAAACAGAATAAATACAATCAACAATAGGTAGTTCCCACCAGGGGTGGATCCAGAGGGAGTGCAGTTACATGGTTGCACTCCCTTTTTGAACTGCAATGCACCATGGGACCCTTTGTGGACTTTTTAAAGCCCCTAAAGCAGATGAAAATCCCTTCCTCCTTTCTTCTTCCTGCTTAAAGGCATCCCCCTCTCTGCCTCTTTCCCCTGCCCAACTCTCCCTGCTTTTCCAGGGAATGGGGAAGCATCAGAGCTGTTCTTGCTAGCTGTGCTGTGCTGTGCTCTGCTGGGAATGGGGACAGTGGCAGCAGGGATGGACAGGGGTGTCCCTACACATGCTCAGAAAAGGGTGGAGGGAAACTACTCTCCACTACACTGCTCCCACTGTCCCCTCCCTAGCTGAGTCTAGTCTCCACTCAGCCTGGCTGGCTCTGGAGCTTTCCCACCTGTCATTAGTGGAGAAAGCAGCAGCAGCAGCCAGGGGAGTTGGGGCTAAGGGGGAAAGAGGAGAAAAGGGGCTTCCTCTGAGCAGGAAGTAGGGATTTTCATCCCCTTTAGGGACTTTAAAAGTCCCCAGAGACTCCCGTGGGCTGTTCTACCTGCACTGGTGGGGGTGGAGGAGGCTAGGAGCAGGGTGTGCAGCCACCCTTGCAGTGCAGGTTGCTGGTGCCACACACCCCTTTGGGAAGTAGTGGATCCACCCCTAGGTCCCATAGGAAAACGTATAAAAATATCATCCATTTGGCTACAGCAGATCACAAGTATCTATGGAATCGTGGAGAAATGTCATGTTCTGCAGCCCTGTAACTGCAGATCATGGAACAGCAACTAAAATGCACCAACAGTTTACATCTTTCAGAGATGCTGTTTCAGGCCACCTAAAAATTCAGAAAAACTCATTGGTTTATTTTAAGTTCACATTTTCGAGACTAATTTCACCAACTTTAATATCTAGAAGCTTTAAAAGCAAGACAAACACAAAACGGTATTTTGGAACACCATTTTGTGGCAAATGTCATGGTTACACAATTAAAATAGAAAAGTGGTAGCTGAGTGATTCACAACACAGAATAACCTAACAAACACGCCGAGAGAGAGAAAATGACAGATACCCATCTTCAACAAAAGCCAGGACGCTGTGGAAAATCTAGTATAGCAGAACCACCCACAGCAAACAGTACCTTGTGGAGAGTGCGAGTAAGAAATGGAACTTGCCCGACTGATATGACTGGCTCTAAACAGCGCATGTGCGTGTGCGCACATGCACAGCGGATCTTACCCACAACAGACTTTCTAATTTTCTTTCTAGGCAAGGAAAGCTGGAGACCAAATGTCTGGTTCCAGAAAAATCCAAATGCAAGTTCTGAACTGGATCTATTGGAACTACTCTTATTCTTTATCTAAGCAGCAATGTTTGACACAGTGGGTATAAAAAACAGATACACTGAAGTTTTTGCAATGTTATGGAGCTCTGACACACTGGGGTCTGGACTTTCTCCTATGAGCAGCTAGAACTGTTCTTGATTTAGTCTAACTTGGGCAAAAGTAGTAAATCAGCACGGTCTAAGACACAACCAGCTTTTTTATATCAGTAAAGGGCTCAGATACAAGAGAACCAATTCATTTTCTTGAAGGGAGGCTGATCACAGAACTGCAGCTTTTACAGTTTCCAGATCCTGATGATTTCCCAATACCTTTGATGACACAGCAATGAGTCTTTCCACCTGGCAAGTAGCACAAGGCCTCAAAAACACTCCACCGAGGAGACGATGTGAGGAGTTACAAGCCAAAGAAAGAAGGCGCCGTGCTTCAGTGCTACCATCCGCTGCCAATAGTTGGCCTCAACCAGAGCCCTATTGCTGCACCCCAGGAAAGCCAATTCTTGACCAGGATGCAACCTGCTGCGGTGCTTCTTGGACGACCCCCTGGCAGGGCAGCGCAGGGCACAGCCTTGGTCTTTCAGGATCAGACTCAACGACTTGAGGTCATGTTGAAGCTCAATTCAAACTGCTCCTCGTGCCAACATCCCTCAAATTAAGGGTGGGGGAAGAGTTTGAGCCGCAGGGCACCCAGGTGCAGGGGCAGTAAATGCGCTACAAATCCCCTCAGAGATGAAGTCAGACACGGCTCTTTGGATAAATCGGATATCTGTTTATTAAATTTGTCCAACTATCTGAGTTGATTTAATAAAAGATATCCGATTTACCTAAAGACCCTTGCCTGCCTACGTCCTTAGACGAACACGGCTACACCCAACACCTCGGAGGTGAAGTGAGCTGGTCACGGCGATCCCGCCCGCCCCGGCACTGACCGTCGCGCAGCACGAACAGGTCCGTCTGCTTGTCCGAGTTGAAGTCCCCGAAGGCCGCCAGGACGCCGCGGGCCTCGGACCCGAAGAGCTGCGCAGTGACATTGTGCAGGGCGCGGCCGGGCCGCAGCAGACCGAGCAGACAACACAACACCAACACACCACAAACCCCCATCCTGCGGCCCCGCCGCCCCCCCCCCCCGCGGCCCCCCCGCCCCCCCGCCGCCAGCAGCGCTTTACGGCCGCAGCGGGAGGGGCCGTCACAATCCCCGCGCTTCACTTCCGGCACGGGCCCGGCGCTTTGCGGCAGTGTCGCGCGGTGCCCCGCTGCCCGAGTCGGGGCTGGTGGCGGGAGCGGGAGCAGCGCGGCGATGGCGGGGCACTTGGCGGACGTGAGCTGGAAGGTGGTGGAGCTGCGAGCCCGCTCCAAGCGCTCAGGTCGGACCTCGTGCCTGCTGCCGGGGTGGAGGCTGCTGGCGCGGGGCCGCTCCCGCCTGGCTCTGGCTTTGGCTTTGGCTGCCATGTCCCCGCAGGCGGTAACCCGAGCGCCGCGCTCCTCTGGGCTAAAAAAAGGCCGGCGGGGCGGG
>NW_005842726.1:321342-323615 GCF_000455745.1 Alligator sinensis | reverse complement strand
GGCGGGACCCCCCCGCGCCCCTTCCCCCTTCGCTGTGCTGGCACGAAGGCCCTTGGCTGCTGCCTGAGCTGACACCATGCCCTTCCTCTCCCCACCCCAAGCCGTGGGTCCTTCCCCGGCTCGCGACACCTCTGCCACGCGCTATTATGTTCCCAAGTGTCCGGCAGCTTCAGCGGGCGCAGCGGGATCGCTCCCCGGGGAGCCCAGGGCAGTGCTGGGCTGCACCACACGTGTTGTCTGGTGAGCGAGAGGTCAGGCCTGTCTGACACGTGTGGGCAACGTGGGCCTTGTGCCCACAGAGCAGGAGTTAGCGTTCCCCTCCCTCCCCCCCCCCATTCATAGAGGGGGCGGTTGGGTTTGTGTCGGTTGGGTTTGTGGACAAATAACAGATAAATGTGGAGGGGAGTGAAGGTCAGAGGTTCAAAAGGAGCTCGTCAAGCAGGACACCGAGCAGAGCACACCAGAGTGCTCCCGCTGACCCTCTGATGAGTCTGAGGAACCAGTGGACGCTGCCCAGTGAAACTGCCCAGAGATGTGAACGGACAAGGGACAAGAAAACAGTTCCCCCAGCCAGAGCCTCTGGGGAGCAACCAGGCAGCTTCCCATAAACAGTGCTCATTTTTAGTCTGTTCTCCCATCCGCACATTTTGCACACCCTGAGGTTTGGTTTGTCTGGCAACCTGTCACCATAAACGTGATGTTGAGTGTAGCTGTTCGGTTGCAGTTGTAAACCGCTACCCTTAGTCACAGGGGTTTGGGTTGTAGCCGTGTTGGTCTAAGGACATAGGCGGACAAGGTTCCTTGGGTGAATTTGATATCTTTTATTAGACCAACCCAAATGGTTGGAGAATAGTTATTAAGCAAGCTTTCGGGTTCAAAAACCCGTCGTCAGGCTAAGGAAGTTTCAGCAGTTGGTGTGTGCTCTTCCTGGAAGAGGAAGAGCACACACCAACTGCTGAAGCTTCCTTAGCCTGACGAAGGGTTTTTGAACCTGAAAGCTTGCTTAATAACTATTCTCCAACCATTTGGGTTGGTCTAATAAAAGATATCAAATTCACCCAAGGAACCTTGTCTGCCTACCCTTAGTTAGGCTTTCAACTCCATTTGACCTACCTCCCATCCTTTTGGGGTAGGTTTAAAAGTTAGTTTTAAAGAAAAATGAAGATCAGGACCTTTTAAAAAGAATTCCAGTAGAAAATATTTGCTTCAAGTTGTTCCCTCCTGTTGCCAGTACATATGTAAAACTCCCCCTTTCCCTTTATATATGCAAAAAAGCAGTAGAGCTCTTATCATTTCAGTTATAATAATTCAGGGATCAGATTCCTAATGGGGACTCAGTTGGGCTCCACACAAGCATTTGCTCACTCGAAGTCTTATGCAGGCTTGGGGTCTAAATTGTGATAGTGGTATTAGTAATTTTGCACTGCTGAACTGGAAGTTGATACTGACTTGGGAATACATCAGCTGATAACTTCTCACAAAATAGGATGTTGCCTATGAGAGCCTATGCCTCTCTAGAGCAGTTTGTCTTGAAAATGCCACCCTGCCTTACCTTCTGCTGTCATATAGCAAATAACTGCTGTTGGCATCCTGAGACATTTTATAGCAGAAGCTAAAAAATGCTTTTTGCACCTTCAGTCAACCACTTGCACCTTTATGATTCAACATATTGATCAAACTTTATTTCTTCATTTCAATATTTGAGACCATTCCTGTGGGCAAATAAGAAACAACAAGGAGTACAACGGAGTTGCCATAGGCAAATTGTTATGCTAACTGATTACCTGTATTGAACTATGCTATTTGAAAACAGTTCTGTGATTTAATGCAGTGGTACTCAGCCTTGGGCTGCAGGCTGGGGTCAGTGCATGGGTCAGTTCAGCGCAGAGTTGGTGTAATCTGGTGCATAACCCCAGCCTTGCATAGTGTGTTGGGCCTGGTGGGCCCAACCCCAAGCACACTAAATTGGGCCTGCCACCCCAGCCCTGGTGGCAGATGTGCATGCTCTGGATCAGGACCCATTATCCTTGCACCACACATCAGCCTAATCCAGTGCATCGGGCAATGTCACCTGGCCACAAGGCTTGGAAATTTGATGGTGGGGGAGCAGCAGCAGCCTTGATTTCTATTGGTCCCCTGCTACCAGTTTTCCATGTCTGTGTGGAGCCCTGTGAGCCACATGACATGGGTTCCATGGCCTAGAGCTTGAGCACAACTGACAATGCATTTTTGTAAAAATACCATTAATATTGCATCTTATTTTGGATTGCTGT
>NW_005842726.1:314105-321311 GCF_000455745.1 Alligator sinensis | reverse complement strand
CTGATGTGTAGCTAGGGATGTTGTCTGCAGACCATGGCTGACCTATGCATCAGACACAAAGTTGAGCCACGGTGACTTCTGCAAACCTGGTCCAGATCTTGCAAATCAGTTACTTAAGCAGGCCTTTAAATATGCTGACTTTGAGCTGCTGTGCAGCTCAGTCCTTTTGTGGAATCTGGGTTCATGTTTATATAAATTATGAAGATAGTTAGTTTTAAGTAATTACTAGAAAAATTTAACCAATCACCCTGTACTAAAAATTTCAGAAGAGACTAATATTAGCTTATTGTGTCTTCCTTCTTATTCTTCCCCTACTATTCTTGTCATATAGGTTTATATTTGAAATAAGTGAAAAAATTAAAGGAAGATTAATAGAAATGATGGGTAGACAGACATATAAGCGAGGCCATTTTTAACCTAGCTTAATTTTAGAGGCAAAAGAAACACACCAAAATTGTTTGTTTAGCTTGATTGTCAGTTATACTTACTTATTTGAAAGTAAATTAAAAACTGCTTATGTGTCTTTAAATAGGATATTTATGGCAAAATTTAGTAAATGCGAATCAAATTTGAAATGTGCTTGTGAGACTCGTATTTTACAGTATCCCTAATCCTTATGTACATCCTTCCCTTATATTTTTTAAAAACATAGATCTGAAACTTGCAAACAAAAACAGAGGTTTAAGAACAAACGTTAGCTGATTTTCTGTTTTTTAGACTAGGTACAGACATTCAAAAAGCCGGAAGTAGAATTGATCTGTTACGTGGTTTTCTTTAAGCAGCATAGTTTAGACTGGTAGTGAACAGAAGATACATTTGCCAGATTCTGAGACCAGATCCTGCCATTTTTAAATCAGTCTCTGTCAAACTTTTGTGCTGTTACAGGTACAGACAAGTTTTGTGTGCTGCTTTTCTGTTCCGTTATGGGTATAGACCAATTTCTGATCACTTATAACCAGTAAAACATAATGTCTGTTCCTAGCCTAAAAACTGAGATGCCTTTGAATTAATCAATCGACTGTTGTTGCATTAGTAGGATGATGCTAAAAATAGTAAATGTGGTAAGTCTGTCCTGCAGTCTGAGCTGAGCACTGTGGTCTCTAATGGAACTCTATCCTGTTTAACAGACTACCTATTCAGGCACCTCAGCCATAGAATTAAGGCCTAGTTTTCAACATAATTGTGTAACTGTATAGACTACTTTGCTGTGTTTGCCTTCTGAAACAGAAGAGGCATTAGTTTAAATTTTCAACATACTTATCAGTATAGCCATTAGAGTATTACAAAACCAAAACCAATCTATGAGTACCGTGCAGGATAAAAACAGTGCTGTTGAAATAGCTATTTAACTATGTATTACTTGCATAGTTTTAGTCTTAATGTTTTACATTTGTATTTAAGGAGGGAAAAATGCTTTTATTTTTGATAGTGATCTACTCAGTCTTGGATTAGAGTATATTCCATTAGTTTCATTCTGCATGTAGGTAGCAAAATTCTTACTGAGTTTGGTGGTTCTGAAAGAGATCCCAAGATAAGATGCATATCAAAATGTTTAGAATAAAAAACCCCACAAGAATTTTACTGCAATGTTCAATAGGTGAACATTATGTAACTTACATTCTTACTTGATTAGATGTGATTTATTAAAACTAAGGCAAAAGAAAATCAAGTGTTAGAGTATAAAAGGGAAAACATAAAATATAATGAACTTTAATTATCCCCTTTATTGTGTATTGCATCGTGTTAATAACTCTGCTAACACTGCTTTTACTTAATTTAATGCTGATTGCTTCTAACCTTCACTAAACAGCTTTGAAAATTGCTGTAGTTTAGCCTGAGACGTTTGACATTAGCTGCACCAATTTGAAATGGCCAATTTGGATGATGACAGAGCCTCTTCTGCACGTGCTTTCTCGAGGTTTGGTAAGTGTGTGGTCTTTTTGTGTGTCCTTCTTGAACATAATGATTGTTGTTGATTTGTCTTGTAAACATAAATTAAAACAGATGTGCTTACCTTAGGATTTTCAAACAAAACTTAAGTTCAAGATTTGTGTTACTTTCAGAGAAAGTCTTCCACATCTGAAATATTTAGCTTTCTAAGGGCGAAAAAATCTTTCTGCATTCTTTGTGTATGTGCTGTCTTGTTTGTTTTTGAGATCTCTTTTATGGTGATGAGATTTACTTTCTGCGACCTTGTCTACATTTGAGAATTCTCAAGTTAAAGTAAGGTGTAAATTGAAACCAATGTAGTTGCTCTGTCATGACTTCACATGTAGAAGATACTGGTGATCTGGAATAAGAGTGACTCGCTATGATTTGCCTTGGGTGTGCTTGGTCTGCATCATCATGTCATCAGGTCCACAGGGCTCCCTGTTGACCCATGAGGAGCCCTGGGACCTGTGCACTGGATTGGGTGCCTGATCCCAGCACACAAGACCAAGTGGGGGTGACGCTGGGCCACAGAACCTAGTCCCAGTATGGGGGGCTAGCGAGGGTGGTGCCAGGCCTTCAGGGCCCAATCTCAGTGAGAATGGATGGTACCACGCTCATGGGGCCCAATCCTGGCACCTGGGACTTGATCTGGGCCATGGACTGGCCCCATGCCACTCATCTGGCGTGCAGGGCCAAAAGCTTGAGCACCACTGGGTTAGCTTAATGTGTTTTGAAAGTAGATTAAACTAAAATGGAATGAGATAGTGTTAGTCTTATTCTGGGTAAAGTGTTTCTATAGATGAAGTTACTTAGGGAAAACTAGAAATACTTAGCTGGGTTATTTCCTGAGATATTGTACTGGTGACACAATTTCAGTGGTGGATAAGACCAGTTTGCAGATAAGAAACTGTTCAGTGCCATAATTGCATTAAGGAGTTACTTGAGCTATTCTGTTGTTGCTGAACTTCTTGTCTTCCTTGTAATATCGTGGGAACTGTTTGAGCTTTTTGCCTTTTGAGAAACCATTCTTCCTTAATTTTTGTAAAGGTATTATAATAAACCTTGATTTCTAATAGTTAAAAGCTGTTGTCACACTGAAGCATCAGGTTGAAAAATCAACAGTTCTGGGTATCAGTTGCTGAGTATCTTTGTCAGCTGAGTATCAGTTTCCTGTGTGGCTGGCAGCAATTACAAGACCTGGGTAGCAAAACATGTGTATTTATTTTAATGTATTTTGACTAGACTATCTTGTATATTGATTTGAGAATTTATTTCTTAATTTTAATTTCACCAAGTTTTGAAATCCAGCTAGTAATCTAGGTACAGCGGGTTATATAAGAAAAATAATTTTTACTTCCAAAGATTAGGAGACATGAGATAAAGCAACAGAAATGTGTTTGAAGTCGTTTTCTGTCGTCTATTAATAGGAAAATAGACTTCAGAAGTTTTAACACTTGAAAACAAAAGTTTTATTTTTAGAAGCTAGAAAGCAGAGAGAAGTTTTATATTTGGAGAGTTTGGCAAGTCTTTCAATCACTTGCTTAAAAAAACAGTTCTTTTTATTTTTACTTAGCTGTTAATGGCATACTTAAGGGAGCATGTTGACAAAAATACACTGTCCTGCTTTCCTCTTATATCTTTGCCAAGGGTAATCTGCAGTCCTACAGATTTTTTTTTTCTGTTTAAAAAAGGCAATTAAAAAAATTTGGTCATTATAAAATAAAAGTTGTAAAGTGTATTTCCCCCCAATTTGTTAATTTAGCTAAACTATTAAAATAATTTAAACAAACCCTTAAAGTGTTTTTCCTAATGAAAGGTAATTAAAGAGTTCTTCTAGACATGAAGTTGCAGTCTGTGTTCTCCCAGGTTAGTAGTTTGAAATTTATGTGTCCAGTTCTGTATGGCAATTGGCTGCTTTCCAATATTGAAAAATTAGGAAATGGTGAACTTAATTCTGGCAGTTTTATAGTCAGTCTTATGTGGTGTTGTCCCAGTGATATTACCTTTACAGATAAAGCCCATATAAAATTGGTCTCCAAGGCAGGGAGTTTCTCTTAATCTTTGGTCCTAACTTTAGGCAACCTGAGGCATTCTAGAATGATACATAATTCTTTATCTTAGGCCTTTATTTTGCCTTCTGTTATCTTGGTGTTCCAATGGAGAATCATTATACTGTATTTACTTAAATCCAAGTCAAGGGTTTTTGTTTGTTTGTTTGTTTGTCTTTTTTTGCTGCCATTCAGCAATATGGGGAGAGGAAGGTGGGGGGAAGGCTTGTCATGCATTTGAGTACTGGGGCAGCTTCAGAGCCACTATTGGTGTTGCTGCCTGGTCAGGGGCAAGGTGGCTCATACAGCAGGGGAGATTTTGTGTATGTGTGTGTAGGGGAGGGGAAAGTTGGGGGGGAATGACATATGAGGGAGGATGTGGAGGGTGGCAGGCACCAAGGGTCATAGATGCCACAGGTGGGGGCAAGGACTTTTCCCACCACAGTGATAGGGAGAGATGAATTTAAAATGACCCTCCAATCATTAGGTTTGATACATGGAAAATGGTAACAAAGTTGTAATTTTTCATGTATAAAATTTGATTATTGGGGAGTCATCTTATATTCAAAGTTGTCTTGAATTTGGGCAAATATTGTAAATAGCGCCTTCCATGGCAGAATCTATAGAATCTCTGGTACTTTTTTATTTTGCATTTTTGAGGTAAGGGAAGCTAGTAGTGGCTTGGGAGATGGAGGTTGGTGGTGGCAGAGAGGGTTTTTGTCTCTTCTTGAGAGGTAGATTTCATAGACATTATGTAGTCTGTTTGTAATGTTTCTTAAAGATAATTAGATTTGTGTTTTGTCTGTTCACCTCTGGAAGATGGCTTTATAGCTAGAGGTCTTCAATACAGGTGTCTCATGATTTGTCCTTGGGCATTTGTACCCTCAATTTCAAATGCAGAAAATGGTGGGGGAGAAAAATCTCTTCACGGGTAGCTAGGTATTTAGAAAGGAGAACAACATGTCAAATTACATTTCAGACTTAAGATGAGATTCACGGAGGATCTCAGGGAAGGTGGTGCTGAGTGCTTGTTCCTGTGTCTAGAACTTAGACGTCTAGCTCTTGGAGTGGAATTCACAAATGCAGGTTGAACACTCAGGTTTCCTATGAAGTATATAGGAAGAGTTGGGTATCTAGCCTCAGGATTCCTAATATTTGGCACTTAAGCTAGCCAAAGTTGTATTGAAGTAGGGGTGTGATTGAAATTGTGCCCCCCATGCACTTAACTAGCTCTGAGTTAGGTGCTTATCTGAGGTTAGGATTCATAATGTTAAGCAAAACATTGCATTTCCAGCAAATCCAAGGAAGTGATTCTTCCACTCTACTCTGCATTGGTGAGACCACAGCTGGAGTACTGCATCCAGTTTTGTGTGCCACACTTTAACAGGGACATGGACAAGCTTAAGAGAGTCCAGCAAAGAGCCACCTGTATGATCAGAGACTTTCACAGCAAGCCATATGAGGAAGGGCTGAGGGTCCTGGGACTCTTTAGCCTGAAAAAGAGAAGGTTGAGAGGGTACTTGGTAGCAGCTTACTGCCACGTTAAGGGAGTACATCAAGGGCTCAGTGAACAGCTGTTCACCAGGGCACCCTTGGGGAAAACCAGGAGTAATGGCCACAAAGGCCTGGAAGACAGTTTCAAACTCAACATTAGGAAAAACTTTTTCACAGTCAAGGTTTCCATACTGTGGAATAAGCTCCCTCCAGAGGTGGTACAATCACCTACCCTGGAAATCTTCAGGAGGAGACTGGACGGTCACCTTTCTGGGATCACTTGTCTGCCTGTCAAAGATGACAAGGCACCCGTGGCAGCTATTACCAGATTTGCCCGTCACTTTGGGGTGCGCTCATTTATTAGGGGTACATTTCTGGGGTCTCTGTAATTCTATCAGTGTGCTTCTTATGTTACTTGTGTTTCTGTATGAAGCTGTATCTCTCCCTTCTGCAAGTCCTCACCCCCAATGGAGCTATCTTGCAGGACTCGGGTTCAATGGGACTGGGTTCCTCCAACTACCAAATCAGTCAAACACATATATGCACATACACACACACACAGATTAACAGGACATGCCTGAGCCAGGCCAGATTATTAAGCATTGCCAGGCTGACACCCTCATGTGCCTTGAAAGAAGGGATGAACTCAGCTCAGCAGGACAATAATCAGTGCAGTTAGACACACACACACACACACTAACAGTACGTCTGAGCAGGCTGGGTCTGATCAGCACTTTCAGCTGATACCCTCATGCGCCTCAAAACTCAGCACGTCACAATGGTCCTAGTAGTAACTCCCTTGATGAGCAGACCCCACCGTAGCATTGGGCATTACAGGAATCTTTGGCTTAGGTAAAAGAAGCGTTGCTGCAGAGCAAATGGGGGAGGTCAAGGGGAAGGAAGAGTAAGTGAGGTTCAGAGAGAGAGAGAGCATAGCAACCAGCTTGACCTTAAAAGTTATTTATTGCCAGGTATATGAACTTATGATGATACCAGTAGTAATAGCCATACAAGAGAGACAAATAAAACATTTAAAGTAAAAGTTTTGTTATCCGGCAGCCATGGGGAATGGGGGGTGCTAGATAACAAAATATGCTGGTTAATTGAGAGGCCGGAACAGGGTCTTTGCCTATTCGTGCCGCCACTTCTCCCGCTGCATCCGGGGTGTCACTGACCCCCCTGTGGTGTTGTCGACCCTCCCGCGGGCTCCGAGGGACAGGGAGGTGGGCCCTGCACAGCCTGCTATGCCCCAGACCATGGGAGCTCGGCAGTGCAGGCCTCTTTGCCCCGGGCTGTGGGGGCTTGGAGAAACCAGAAGTGCCATGGTGGGCACTTCCAGTTTCACTTTACCTTACAAGCTGGCATGCCAGTTAATAGAACATGCTGGCTTGTAAGGTGCTGGTTAACAGAGCTTTTACTGTACAATGTTATATAGTTTCAGTTAGGTGTTTGGGGAAGTCTAGTTCAAGTTTGATTAGCAAAAGTCAGGTTTAGAAAGCTGTGCCTGGAGTAAGAAAGCAGAAGTCAGGTTTAGAAAGCTGTGCCTGAGCAAGAGAACAAAAGTCAGGGTCCTGGAGTCAGAGAGAGAGAGAGGGAGTTGGGGTCTCACCACTCAGCGAAGCTTGAACCAGTTGAGGTTCCCAGGTGTTTGTTCATACATTCATAGATGCTAGGGTCCGAAGGGACCTCAATAGATCATCAAGTCCAACCCCCTGCATAGGCAGGAAAGAGT
>NW_005842726.1:304204-313657 GCF_000455745.1 Alligator sinensis | reverse complement strand
GCTTTTCTGATGGCTTCGTCACACTGCCGACTCATGTTCATCTTGGAGTCCACTAGGACTCCAAGATCCCTTTCCGCTTCCGTTCCACCAAGCAGGTCATTTCCTAGGCAGTAGGTGTGCTGGACATTTTTCCTCCCTAGGTGCAGCACTTTGCATTTCTCCTTGCTGAATTGCATTCTGTTAGAGCTTGCAGACAGAGTTCTGAGTATGATAAATGGAGGGATTCCAGGCAGAAAAGGAGTGGAACGGGTGCAGCTTTTGGATCCAAGCATTAGGACAGAAACTTGAGCATTGGTAGGGGTTTTTGTAGAGAACTAACAATGGCTCAAGGGAGAACACTAGGTTTGTTTATGGTTAAATGATGGCTCATATGCTGGATAATAGGAACTGATCACTCCTGGCTATGAGTGGCATTACTCTGAGGGAGCTCACAGTACAGACAGGCAGATTGTGTTTTGGGTACCAATAAGGGTGTCACTACTAGAACTGGTCTGATAAATGCTGAGCTGGGTGTGTGCAGACCTGGGTAAATTTGCATTTGGAGCAGAGATCCCCCATATGCAGTGCTCCCTTGCTTCTCTGGTCCCAGAATTCAGTGCAGTCCTTGCCTTGGAATCTCTGTTTTCCATTCTGAATGCTAATGAAGGAGCATCTCCCATGTAAATGAGTTGTCATCCTGTTTCCATCTCTGATGTCAGGGGAGTTGCTTCACTCCTATCAACCTTGTCTAGGGGGATTTAGGTGCGTCTCCCACTGCATCTTCATTGCCTTTTGTAAGTCCTTCCTCTAATAAGTTCTTGTTTCGGGGGTGGAGTCCTTTGCGAGTCAGACAGGCTGTGTCCTGTGCCAGGGTTCCCCAAAAACACAGACCTGACGGGTAACACAGCAGGGCCCAGAGGGAGCCGGTGGCAGGACCTAGCAGCTACACCAGCAAGGCTAGCCCAGCCCTGTCCCAGCCTCAGCCCCTAACTGGAAGCCTGTGCCTGGCAGTGGCATTGGGTGGGAGCACAGGGCCCACATTGGTATCCTGGGGCCAGGGCTGGCAGGGGCAAAGGGTGGAGTTGCAGGAACATGGGGCCTGGGCTGGCAGGGGTGCTATGGAGTTGGGTCAGGCTTGATTTTTAGATGTTTGATTTTTAGACTATAATTTGGTATTTTTTTTGGTTCCAAGATGGCAAACCCCCTTGCCAAACGGAGTACTTCTGGGGGCACGGGGAAGGACTTCTGGTGGCAAAGGTCAGGGGTTAGGAGATAGGACTTCTGGTCCCAAGCTGGTGACTAGGGGATGGGGCATCTGTCAAGGGGCGGGGCTACCCATGCATCCCTCAACAGCTTGCCAAAACTTGGTAAGCGGCCCTCCAGCTGAAATAGTTGCCTGCCCCCACTGTAGATTGAGCTAGGTACACTCTCCATCCTTCCTATTGAAACTGGGATAATGCATTGTAAGAAGGAAAAAGTCATGGGATCAGAGTGAGCAAACAAGGAAAGATCATTACTCTGTAGCTTAGTGATAAGGATATTCCTGGGAAAAGAAGAGAGAAACTGGGCTTACAGCCTCTCATCTCAGCACTGCCTGTGCATTGTGCATGAAAGAATGATTGGGAAAAATAAATAAGAGCGTAAAGTATATAAGCAGTTTGTTCCTCAGTGACCCAATTCTGACCAGTTTGAAGATCATTTTGGAAAATTTACATTGCAAATACTGGTTGATACCTGTATGTAACTGTGGCAGAAGAATTTGTACTAAATTCTACCCATTGATTACTGTAATTTTCTCATACCTCATCTGACTAGCAGAGTTTTTAGTTATCTATTTTTTCCAAATGTTGTTAGTGTTGTATATGTTGACTACCATTCATAGATTCAGAGATGTTAGGGTTGGAAGGGACCTCAATAGATCATCGAGTATGACCCCCTGCATAGGCAGGAAAGTGTGCTGGGTTCAGATGACCCCAGCCAGATGCCAATCTAACCTCGTCTTGAAGACCCCCAGGGTAGGGGAGAGCACCACCTGCCTTGGGAGCCCATTCCAGATTTTGGCCACTAACCGTGAAGTTCTTCCTAATGTCTAGTCTAAATCTGCTCTCTGCTAGCTTATGGCCATTATTTCTTGTAACCCCCAGGGATGCCTTGGTGAGTAGAGCCTCACCAATTCCCTTCTGCACCCCCATGATGAATTTATAGGCAGCCACAAGGTCACCTCTCAACCTTTTCTTGCGGAGGCTGAAGAGGTCCAGGTCCCCTAGTCTCTCCTCGTAGGGCTTGGCCTGCAAGCCCTTATGAGTGGCCCTTTCTCTGGACCCTCTCCAGGTTATCCACATACCTCTTGAAGTGTGACGCCCAAAACTGGACACAGTATTCCAACTGTGGTCTGACCAGTGCCCGATAGAGGGGAAATATCACCTCCATTGAACAGGTCATCCCAAAATAACATGTTCTAATTGTCCAGTCCAAAACAGTAACTTATTTATTACCACGTATACACTTAAAACTGGCTGCCAGTTTTGGCCCTACAGGCCAGATCAGGCCCTGTACTGCCCCTGCACTCTGGGATCAGGGCCTGGGGCCCTGCACTGCCTCCACCCAACCTCTACCTGATTACAGCCCAGCAAGAGCAGCATGGGACCCCAGGATCCAATCCTGACACACGGGCTGGGTGGAGGTGGTATGGGGCCCAGGGCCCAATCCTGACCAGGCAGAGATGGTGCAAGGTGCTGTGCTGCCCCTGCTTTGTCAGGATCAGGTTTCCAGGGTTCCTCGCTGTCTTGTGCTCCTGATTTGTACTTGAGGCCATGGCCTGCGATGCTCCTCACAGGAACTGTGGGGAGCCCTGTGGCCCAGATGACATGTTTCTGGGGGCTGGATCTGGCTGGTTTAGAATATTCTCAGTGCTATAAGAAAAAATATTAGGATTGAAACGGGGTTGTTTTGACCACATAATTCTGACTAGAAAATAGAATGGCATGCTTGCCTTGGAACTTATATTAAAGAGAAGTCATTACATGGTTCATGGACAGGACTGGAAGATGAGAATTTTTGAATTTTAATACCATTTTTCTCATTATTAGGTTTTGGCAAGCTGGTTTCTCTGTTTATGAAACGGCAATATTTTTTCAGGCCTGTCATACTAAGAACTCTTATTTGACTAAAGTTTAGTAAGTTTCTAGTCTTCTGCAATTGTTGATTATATAAGTGGGTTTATAGCTGCCGGAGTTGCCTAGGAAGACAGCCATAAAAGCATACAAATTGCACATTAAAGAGAGGTATCCAGGGAACTTTCAGTGTAATAGGACTTTTCAAACACCACCAGCAGAAGCCATATGGATTCTGTAATCATGACAGATTTTTATTACAAAGTACATTATGGTTTTGTCATTGATACTTCTGTTCTAGTAATTTTAGCTACAGTTGTCATTTTGTCATTTTGTTTGGAGTAATTCAAAGTTGCTTGGAGAGTTTAGTCCTTTCAAACCTCCCCATGGTATTTCTAAAGCTTTTTCTTGTAATCATTATCAGGGATCTGGGTTTTCTGTTTCCCATGGAAAAACAAAAAAACCCTACAGATTCTCCTTTTTACCTGAGAAAAATATGGATTTTTCATTTTAACAGAGAAACGCATGGATTTTCCACTTTTGCAAAGAGCTCTCTGCAGGCTGGCAGAGTTCCAGCCTGCAAGGGGTTGGGGGGAGTGGGAGGAGGGCAATCAGGTAGGGGCGCAATATGCATGTGTGCACATACCCATGCACGTGGCTGCCAGGCAGCCTGGAGAGTGGCTCCCACAGGTAAGTCTGGTTGAGGGAAGAGGACTTGAGGCCTCCCCATAGGTAGGGAGGAAGTGAATTGGGCAGGGCGTGGGCTGTTGCCCAGCCAGGCGGTGTGTGAGGCTTGGGATCTGGGGCTGAAAGTCAGGGCCCGGGTGGGGAGCCAGACAGAGCTGTGGGCAACTCATCCAGGGGGGCAGGAGAGGTTGGCTCCCTCTGCTGTGCACACTTCCGGGGGTGGAGCATGGGAGCACATGCCCCCCAGGTCTGTGCACAGGGTGGGGGGCAGGCTGGCTGCTGTAGGCTCGGGCTTCCCATCCTGCTGCCCTCCCCCTGGGGCCTCTGCAGCCCAGCTGGTAGGACCTGGCACAGCAGGGTAGAGTGGGGCTGGGCAGGGAAGCTCCTTGTTGCTGCAAGCCCCATGCTGCCCTGGGGAAGTGCCTCCTGTCCAGCAGCAGCAGGGATGGCAGTGGGGAGTTGTACCCCTCACTGCTGCTGGGCAGGCAGGGGGCACCTTGCCACGATGGCACAGAACTCCCAGCAGCGGCAACAAGCTTCCCTGCCTGGCCCTGCTCTGCCCTGCTGCCCCAGGTACCACCCTCTGGGCCATAGAGGCCCCGGGGGCAGGGCAGCAGGGTGGGAAGTCTAAGCCTGCAGCAGGCAGCCCACGCCACTGCCCACTCCATGGTTCCTCTTCAGCCATGGTGGAGGAGGGAGAGCCAGGCTCCATGCTCTGCTTTGCAGCTGCAGCCACCACCTCCCGTGGGCAGCAACCGGAGCTCGGATGCTGCTGGAGGGGGCAAGAAGCTATGGACCTGGGTCCCTGGCCTTGCAGCCCTGGCAACTGGGGGCCCCCCTCTAGCTGGGCTGGTGTGGGGATGGGGGCTGTGGGTGGGGGGCAAGGGGCACCAGCAGGCCTGGAGGGCTGTGGCTTGGGAGTGAGGGGCCTGGACCTGCGTCCTGGTGAGCAAAGGGGGCAGGGGGAGCTCTGATTTTCCATGATAAAAAAAACAAAAATCAAAAACTAAATTTACACTTATTTAGAATATATTTTATTATGGTAATAGGCACATTGGTAGGCTTCTAAACCAGTTTAAAATTGTAAATATATCAATAAAACATCGTGTCCAATTCATACCTATATATATAGTGGTGTTTCCTTTTAATCGCAGATTTTGGGGGTTTTATCACAGAATTTGCAGGGGGGCAGGCATTTACTATAAAATTTGCAGTGTTTAAACAGAGAAAACCAGGATCCCTGAATTATGTACCTGAGACAGTGCACTGTAAGAAATTAAGAGGCTAATCTTTGCCAGAATCCTTGAAGCAATTAACAAAGTCAGGGAAATGATGCAGATGAAGTTGTCAGACAGCTGGAAATAGTCTTGATAATATAGTAAATCAGTAGGATTGGCACAAGCAAATCAAAGCAATTCAATCAATCTCACCTTAAAATTAGTAAAAAAAAGTTGATAGGAATAGTGGTTTTACTTTTTCAGTAGTAACTTCTCTCAGTTATTTTTTTCTAGATTATAATGAAAGACCTGGACAATATATGCAAGTTTTCTTAGTACAGAGTCCTGAATTGAAGGACTCAATTGACCACTGTCAAACCAAAACAACACAGCTAGTGATTCCATAAAGATTGTATTACTTACGAGTCCCAAACAGTGTCTATTTTGGAGGAAGGAAAAGACATTTGGTAGATAAACTGTCTAGGATGTAAATTATGGCTATAAATCAAGTTTAGGGTTACCAATTATACTGTTCAGTTTCAAATTGAGCCCATTCTATTTTCAATTTACTCTGTTTCTAATATGACCAAAGATACCTGTTTAAATCTAATTTGGGCAGATAGATTGTAGAAAGTAAGTGATTTTTTTTTCTTTAACAATGCTGTAGCATCTCTTTCTAACCTTGTCAATTAGTAAAATATAAAAGTCTAAGAATGCTTAACAGTGACTTATATGGGAGCTGAATATAATGTATGTATAAGGCCCAATTCTTCTGATTTCATATTCTTAGTTCATCTTGAATTGAATGACTGCTCAATATTAGGTAATTTTCTTTGGAAGACAGAGAATGTTGTGTGTCCATGTGCCTGTGAGAGCTTATTCTTGTCACTGAAAATTATGCAGCCTGTCAAATTTTAAAAAATGTTGGTGGTAGATATTTAAAAAGTTAAAATGTCATTGTGGCATCTACATTGTTCTCTCTGAAATGCTGTCCAAGTAGAATAGTACATATTTACCTAACACAACATTTTAGAAAGTGTTAAAAAATATTGTGACCTGTGATCATTTTAAGTTGTTTGCAATAGAAAAATTGCTGTTATATTTTTCTGTAGTCAAAATGAATGAAGACTAAGAGCTGGAATTTTCCAAGGGTGCCTTGAGTCAAATGGTTGAGAAATACTTGTCTAGAGATACTATAGAGAGAGAAAAATAAGGGACAGGCTTGAGCCTTGGGGTCACTCATAGAAAAAAAGAGAGATAGGAGGATCCACCAAAGGACACTGAAGGTACAATCAGATAGGAAAGAGGTGAAGGGAGAGGATCAAGCTTGGCAAACCAGCAGGGGTTTGAACTTTAAAAAGCTAGATGTTGGAACAGTAAAGGTAGCCAGATGGCAAAGAGAAGTGAGGTTCAAGGGATGTTGAAGAAAATATGACAGGGTAGGTAGGGGATATTATTTTAAATGTTTTAACAAGCAACACTAATTCTGTCATTTACTCTATATATTGCTAGACTTTTTGAGACATGGTTCTTTAGGAAAAAGGTAGTGGTACAATTCTGGCTTGTGAGTAGGATTCAGGTAGAAAATATAGAACCCTTTCTTATGAAAAAGAGAATATACTACTCTGTTATTACGAGGTTGAGTTATTTTTATAGTGTTGATTTTAGTCGTCTTAGCCTTTCATGCATATAAAATATCTGGTTCCTATGCAAAATGAATTGTGGTGCTTGGGTCATTATGGTTATATTTTGGTTCATGTTTGTTGGTATCAGTGTATAAGATAGCTAGATTCAAGTTTTCCTACAACTGAATACTGGTTGAATACATATTTAACATAAATGTTTTAATGAAATTTTGGTTTGAAACTTCTAAAATACGTGGTATTCCACCTGGTATTCTAGAATTTTTCTGGTAGAGTCCCTTGACCAATTTTGGTAATTTTCATGGAATTCCAGAACTTTCCTGTTTGGGCTTACCATACTTCACAGTGTACAAGTCAATGCAGTGTATATGTCGACCCCAATTTTCTGATCCAAAAAGTTAGGAAGCCCAGCCGTGTCCCCTGCGAGTGGCCCTGTGACACATGTCCACCCCCTAGGTGCCCGCCCACAGTGACTGGTTCAAGCCTGGATGAAAAAGGCTCACTTACTCCATGTTTGTAATGATGAGATGGCAGTATTAAAATAAAAAAAGATAACCATTCAGAAAACAGGTTAGTTTAAGAGTCATTATTAGGCACTTACTGCAATCTTTAGACCAGGGAGGAAAATGATTACTGCTGTTTATTTTAAAAATTCTCTTTGGATTGCCAGCCCTTAATACTCCATTGTGATGCTGTTCAGCAGAGTGCGCTAGTTTTGCTTGTTGCTCTTGTGTGAGCAGCCCTCCAGAAATTGTAAACGTTTTAAATTTTTACATTTGGCAAACGTGCCAACTTCAGAAACTTTTGACATTGTAATGTCCCTATTTAAAATCAATGCTCCTTGTACATTATTATTGTTGATGTGAGGGATACAATAAAAGGATAAGACCTGTAATAATTGTCAAAAATTGGCATTATAGACCTCCTATATAGCACAATTCTGTCAGTAAATTATCCATATTTGACCTCGGCCAAATCATTAAAAACCTAATAATATTTACTGTATGGTTATGCTCCAAGGGGAAAGTTCTAATACAATGCATTTAACTGATTGAATCTACCTCTTTCAAATTAAAGTACAACGCTTAAGGCTATTTTTATTATCCAAGTAGTCTTCGTAGACAGCAAAATATTTTATTAAGAAGTAATTCAGTATTGTGAATCAAATTATACAGAATGTCTTCCTTGGGATTAAGATATATTTGTAATAGCTTGCTTTAAATTTCACAAGCTACAGTAAACATTTTATATATATATAATAACTTAATAGTAACAAGATTCAGAATTTCCTCGATTTATTATACTTTTAAAATGTATGAATAAAATATAATTCATAAGTACTTTTTTTTTTTGATGCATAATTTGTCATTATAGGATTTTTAGTTTCTTGCTGCTTGAAGAAATGCTTCTTCATCCTCTTCAACTATAAGTAATTATAACTATTGCAGGTCACTAGATGCATACTCTTAAACACCAGAGTGCTTTTCTGACAGTGCAAATGGTATAACTTTTTCAAGTGCATAAATTAATAGTAAAAAGGCAGCAGTAAAATTTTTGCATTTATACAACAGATGTAAAGCACAATATATTGAATACAATAATTGTTTTACATAACAGAAAAGTTGACTTTTAAAAAAAAAATTAAAAAGTGAAGCCCCAAGTGGACTCGCAACATGGCATCAGAAATACTGATTTGTTGGCTTAGTTCATTGATTGTCAACCAGGATGTTGGAGCACCCTGAGTTGCTGTGAGATTCTTTTAAGGGTGCCATGGGGTGCCATATAATGTTAGCTCTGTTAGATGTGCAAACACTTAAGCATGGTTAATAAGATAAACCTAGAGATTTTAAACAGGAATTTATATTGTCAAAATACACAAAAAATGGAAGGTTGTATTTCAAATAGAAGGATGCCATTTGCTTTGAAAGTGGAGAAAGGAGCAATGAGTTCTCAAATTAGACACCAAGGCTTTCATGCGTCTGTTTTCTGTTGTCTTTCATTGATGCAGAATTAGTTTAGTTTAATTTAGAGTAGACTCAAGTGCAATCTGAGAATCTGTGTGTGTAAGTGTGTTTCCTCCTCAACTCAATTATTTTCCTCAGTAGCTCTAACTATTGAATGCCATTATCTCCAGCAGCCACCCATATTTCCTTCCATCTTCCTTGGCTAGGGACAGAAGTTACACACAAAGTAGCATCAGTGATTGGCAGGGATCCAGGTTTTCCATGTCCCATGGAAAAACAGAGAACCACGGATTTCCCTATTGTATCAGAGAAAAAACGGATTTTCCCATTTAGCAGAGAAAATGTGCATATCCTACTTTTGCAAAAAACTGCAGGCGGGCAGAGGTCCATCCTGCAAGAACTGATGGCAAAAGGGGCAGGAAGCCCCCAACCCTGCCTGGAGGGGGAGAGGGGGAAAGGCAGGGCCTGAGGCTCAGTCAGCCACAGCTGGGCTCAGGCTCACACTTTGCTCCTGTAGCCTAAGGTAAGTGGAGCTTGCACGGGGCTGGGGGCCCCCTCTGGTAGGGCTGGGGGGTTGCGGGTCATGGCTGGGAGCAATGGCAGGGCTGGGGGGGCCAGGAGCCACCCCTACCCACAGCAGGCAGCGGCAGTGGGGGAGCTGGCTTGTGCTCCTGCTGTAGCAGCCGGTGCCTTCTGTTGGGGCCATGGAGCTGCGGACCTGGGGCCTTGGCCCCATAGTCCTGGCAGCTGGAGGTCCCCTCCATCAGGGCTGGGGAGGTGTTGTGGCGGGAGTGAGGGGCACCAGCAGGGTGAGGGCTTTCGGGGGGAGTGAGGGGCACCAGCACAGCAG
>NW_005842726.1:280027-304194 GCF_000455745.1 Alligator sinensis | reverse complement strand
TTCAGTGAATTAGCAATTTTTAATTTTTTTTTTTAATCGGAGAATTTGCAATTTTTTTATTAGAGAAGACCAGGATCCCTGGTGATCAGAAACCAGTGCAAATCTGTAACACGATAGCAGTTCAGTGCACATAAACTACTTTCCAAATGGACAAAACTGGTTTAAGATAAACCTGCATGGATATAGTACCAGACTTAACTGATATAGGTTAAATCGGTTTATTGAACATCTGTTGCAGGATGGGTGGGCTAGCCTTGGCCCAAGCTTGGCTCCAGCCAAGCAGGGAGGCGTGGTCCAGTGCTCCCTGGCTTCTGGCTTGGGCAACTGCGGGCATGTGGCTGCATTACCAGAATCAAAAGTGAACCTCTGTTCACTTGCTTATCGGTTCAGTAGCTTAGGCTAACCTGCAAAGACTGAATTGATTCTGCCTCAGGCTTTTTGACTATCTGTACTTAACTACATAAAACAATCATAAAAAAAACGGAAATTTTTGGTGGAATGGTACTCAAGATATTTCAGTTTTGGATTACTGTTGAATAAAGTTAAGATATTGATGATAAGGGGCAATATTGTCATGAACAATAATGCTGAAATGTGGTTTAAACAGTGTTCAGATACGTTGCTGACGTGTATCTGGCAATAATTTACTCAGTGTCATCCCTACTATTGTAATGTATGCCATAAGGGACAGAGACTCTGTTGAGTCCCTTTACCTTTTCTGTCCCAGTGCTGGAATTGTTTCTGGGAACCAGTCATTCCATTTTGAAGGATTGAAAGGGTTTTTTCCTTGCTTTATCAGATATTAGGAGTCTCCAACCATTTCTCACTTGTTTTAGATGATTCCTTTTCATAATCTGCTTTAAATTCCAGTTTGCAAACACCGACCCTATTGAACAGTTAAGTGAACTGATTACTTGCCATGTTGCGACAACTTCTTCACAGTCAGAGTGTCCAGACTGTGGAATAAGCTCCCTCCAGAGGTGGTGCAATCACCTACCCTGGAGATCTTCAAGAGAAGACTGGATGGTCATCCTGCTGGGGTCACATGACCCCAGTGGTCTTTCCTGCCTCGTGCAGGGGAGCTGGACTCGAGGTTGCGAGGTCCCTTCCATCCCTTACAATGTATGAATCTATGAAATGTGAGTTTTACAAGATTGTGAATGCCTGGTCTGCTGAGAAGAAGATAGAAAATCCATACAACCTAAACCAGTTTGGCAGTGAAGAAAAAATTAATTACCAGCTCATAATGAAGCTATCATGATGTTCTCAGCAAGGATTCAGAATTCGGTATACTCTAAATTCTAAGGCAAGGAAAAAGAGGGAGCTTTTGCTCAAGATGCAGTATGATATCCTAGGTGAAGTGGAGGAGCTTATTAGCCTTTTTGGGTATACAGGTGCCAATTAGCCAAGGAGACTTCCTTCCTGAGCATACAAGTGCCTGTGAGCCAAGGAAGGAGAGCAGCAGTGCAGTGCAATCTATAGGTCTGACAGTTTACTTTTCCCACGCTCGTTCAAATAGTCTTCTCTGTTTCCAGGTGTAAATGAGGTGGAGACATTGTGTAAAAACCTACACATTACCTACAGAGGTTGCTGGCCTGGGAATTGGGGTAGTAGCTGATATTTAACTGGGATTTGGGCTAGAGGTGCATTGATATATTGGTTGTGTACCGGATCAGCACCAATAAAAGGAAAATTAACGTTATCGGCTATCGGCTGATAATGTTCTCTGAGAATTTAATTATGCTGGGGCCCCTGGTTGCCTGGGCAAGCCAGGGTGAACTCAGATCCACCCCCATCTCTTCACTGGTGGACCAGGCTGGTGTGGAACAGTGCAGCTGCTGCAGTGTCCCGGGTGCTGGTGTGGTACAGACTGCAGGCTGGGTCCAGGGTGGATGCTGTAAAAGGTGCTGGATGCCAGATTCGTGATTGGGGTGGGGAGGGGCAGCCAGAGCTGAGCTGCCCAGTCTGGCCTGGACCAGCATGACTCAGCTTGCTGTGCCTGGAGGTCTGTGTCCCAGGGGTCCGGGGGGCGGGGGGGGGCAGAACCCAGCAGGGGCAGGTGCAGCAGAGTCTTTCCCTTGGAGGGAAGGAAGCCTCTGGGAGTTGGGGGGTAGCACTTAGAGTAGTCCACTCTGATTAAAGAGTTGTTGTCTCTCTTGTATCAGCGTCCTCATGCTTAGAAATGGTGATGGGGTGCTTGAACTAAAGCTCACTCAATGAGCTTTATTACTAAATATCCATCATCAGTATCAGCTGATGTGGCTGGTTAATAATTGGCTATTGATAGTGGCCAAGAAAATCTTTATCGGTGCACCCCTAGTTTGGTCAGACTGAGAAAGGAACTGAATTTTGGTATCACTGTTACTTCAGTATAACATGTACTCGTCCTCCTCTCCCCTCATTATTGATCTTAATAGTAACCATCATTTGATAAAGGGGGAAATTAAAAAATAGTGGGCAAGCAACTTATATCCTCCAGTTCACTGCTATGCCAAAAAGAGTCTGGTGTGATCCTTTGATGTAGAAAGAGATTGCGAAGGAGCAGGGAGGTTATTTTTGCCTCTCCATGCAGTGTTGGAGGAACAGAAGCTGTGGAATAATAAATGATAAGTACCAAGTGCCAGTGTCTGGATATTAAGCATAGCCAAAGAATACAAATGGAAAACAACAGCATACCATCTTATTGTTGAAGGTAGTAAAATACGGGGTCTTAGATATGTAAGAACATAAACCTAGAAGTGATCACCTTGTTCATGGTGTCTTATCCCCTGCTATCACAGGTACTTTATTGAGTGAGCTCCATAATGAACTGTCATAATATCTTCTGTAAAGTTACTGAGCTCCAACTTAAAACTAGCAAGAGAAGTGTTATATTCTCCTTCTCAGTGTCTTAGAGCTAGACTGGATTCTTGTATGGAAGGTATGCTTAAATCTAACACAATTTACTGGGCTTAATACAAAACTGGCAGAATTATATTTAATGGCCTGTAATAAAGAGCAGGTCAGATTTTAAAAGTCCCTTCCCGCCTTAATTTTCTAAATCTGTAGAAATGAGGATGAGTGGAACTGGATGATTATTATGAATTATGGAGTTAGCCTTTGCCCTCTCTGTTTTCCTTTCTTGCTTTATCCACCTTATGGTTACTTCTTGCCTTGACTTCAGTGTTGCACAATGTCTGACACAGTGTGGTCATGACTTGGGCTCATGGACACTATGGCAATAGAAAATAATAATACAGAAAGCACTTTTAGAAAATAGTCTTAGGGAAAGCAATGATCTGTACAAAGCAAAAACCGTATTGGAAACCTTCCTTGGAACTTTTTGGCTGAATGACTTAAGTGGGTATTGGCATGCTTCAGAACGATGGTTCTCAACCCCATTAGACTCAAGGCACCCCTCTTAGCTTTCACTCTTTTTGAACTACAAAATAATTTCTCTATTACTTTTTCATTGCCTGAAAATCAGAAAGAACACAAGAGGTGGTTGACACTATAGATTTCTGTGTGAAATCTCTGGTTTTATCTTGTGAATCATGTGTAGGTGTTTCCACAGGTAACAACAGGTAATATCGTGCAGCACCCCACACCACCCTTATTGAAAGTCACTGATTTTTCTAACCTATCCAGTTATGCTAAAGGCAGTGGAAACATTGTTATTAACTTTCATGTGTATTGAATCTGACCCTTTATTTTGTGGATGGAGAGAGCTGTAATGGCAAAGTAGGTTGTTCTTTCATCTCCAAATTTTAATGCATAGGTTCAGTATGCCTATGTATTAAATCATTCACCTTTGTTTCTGAAAAGCTAAAAGGAACAAATATTTGTGGCTATCACCCCACTATGACTGTGATAGATCTCCAATACATTTACATAGGGTAATGAACAGCAGACAGATGTTAATGACTTTTTGTTGCTAGGTGCTTGGGCTAGGTTAAAATGGAGAACTGCTTTATATTCCTCAGCTTCAGTACCATCAAATACCTGAAATATATGAGAGAGAGATTGCATACAACAGCAAGTTTTAAAATGTTATTTATATTGGAGAAAGAATAAACATTATAAAGAGAGATTAAAAGCCTTCATGTAAATATTTTTAAATATACGTTTTGCCTGGCACAGCGATTTGAAAATTCATTTGTTGGGTTTTTCACTATATGTAGATACTCAATTGTATTTGAAGTTGTTTTTTTCTAATATTAAAATGTTATTTCTTAGTTTTGTGCAAGTAGCAGCGACCTTGCTGAAAAGCTATATAATTCATGATACCCGAGATAAAGGCACCCAATGCGAGATTTTGATAATAAAAGGAATACATTTCTTTTTTTTTTTTTTTTTTTTTTTTTTACTGGTAAGCCAGTTTGAATGATCTCTGACTTGAAGTGATAGAAAACGTGATTGAACTATTGCTGATATTTCAGTTTTCTAATTGCAATGTTACTGTGATTTTTTTTTAAGTGTTACAGTATTGTTTTAGTTATATTCTAGCAGCAGGGGATTTTGTCCCATGTAGAAATCTAGCTTGCCAGTCTTTAGTGCTCTTCTTTCTCTATTAACATTGCAGGCTGTACCACATGTGTGTTCACTGTGCAAACTATTAGACTTATTTTTAATCAGAAATAATTAATGTTGTATTAGTATTAAATGTGCTTGAACATTTGCCTGTCTGTAAAATACTGAGCAGTTTTCATTAATATGTAAATGATAGCAGAAGCATTTTTAATGGATTTTTTTTCCTCACCTCAATCAAAATGTTCAGTAAAGGGGACAGTGTATGGTATTAACTTTCTTGAACTCATGGCCTGGAATGAAGAAAAGGAATCTACAGGAAGAAAGGGGGAAAAGGGGGGAAGATTTTTAATTGACTACATGGTATTTCTTTGTTAGAGAGTGTTCCTCTAACTGTATATCAAAAAATTTGTGGCCTGAACACCACCTGTATTTGTTAGGATATCAAAAGAAAGGAAATGGTAATATTAATTGTACATATATTGAAGACTTATAACGTTAATCAAAATGAAGCAGCTAATACTAAGTCTGTATTTTAAGTAGAAGCTTAGATTTCAATTTCCTTATAATATTCTTAAATTTGTGTAGACTGCTTTTTCATAGTATAGGTCATTAACAGAAAAAGCATGCCTTTATTTTTTTTTTAGTTTCTGAAGAAATAATTTAACTTTGTAGTCTGTTCAAATCTTATTTACTGCAGTGTACTATGTAGGTAGTCTCTGAGTGAAATATTTAAAACTTGGGATTTTATATTTGGTAATTTGTAAAACACTGGGAAAATTGAAATTATTTTAAATTTTCTGTGCTTAGGATCAGGCAAACTGTCTTGACTAATTTAGAGCTCTATTTTCTAATTCATTGGTCAGCAACCTTTTAAGGCTGCAGGCTGATTGACTCAGCTTGGGTCAGAGGCAGGGGTGCTAGGACCCAGCCTCTGCCACCACTTTTCCCTGGCTGAATGCTGCCGAAGCCCCATGTCTGTGGGTCAGATGTTGCAGACCCCTTCTTTAATTGAATCCTGATTGTATTTTTATTCTTTTCACTTCTCCGTGTCATGTAATTTATGTTTTATGCTTCTCGGCCTTTTGGCTAAGATCAAGTGAAGATCTCACAAGTAAATATGGGAACCTTTATAACGCTTAACTTTTACTGTAGTGTCAATGTAAAACTGTCTAGCTTATTAGCCAGAGAAGAACTCTTTGGTTTCGCAATACAAAAATATCTGAGGTTAGATATAGACATTCAAAAAGCCTGAGGCAGAATCAGTCAAACCTATGTGGGTTTCTGTAAGTGGTAGGCATAGATTAGATTGGGAGTGAACAGAACACACATTTGCCTGCTGGTGGGGGAGGGGTGGGCATGCAGGATGCCTGCACTGGCTGATGCCAGCAGTTTGGGGTCATTCCTGCAGGCCTCTTGCGGTTGGGCGCCATCCCTGCAGGCCTCTTGGGCTGCCAAAGACTGCCAAGCAGTCGAGCTGAGCACCAGGGTTGTCTGCCAGCCATGGGTGAGCACATCTGCAACCTCCTATCATTACTGTGAGCCTTCCTCTGCACCCAGCCCTAGGCTTCCAGGAAAGCCCCAGAGTGGGTCACAATGGCAGGCTCCCTCTTCCTTCCCCCCCACCGAGCTGCCAGGTGTGCCATGGTGACCTACTCAGGGGCTTTCCTGGAAACCTAGGACTTGGTATGGGGGAGGGTTGGCCGTGCCAGCAGGGGTTGGGGGCATGCTCGCCATGCCTGGCAGCCAATTGGTTGTGGCCTGGGCACTATGTAGAAGGAAGGATTGGGCTCCTCAGGACTCCAGCACCAGCAGCAGCTGGCGGCAGGGCGGCTCTGCCGAGGGAAGGATTGGGACCCTTGGAACTCTGGCACCAACAGCACATGACAGCAGGAGTCCAGGGACCCTCCCTCCCCACCCCCCTCCCTTTCTCCGCTGCCTGGTACAAGTCTCCCGGGCTGCCAGGCCATCCTGTTGCTAGAATCAAGTGCTGAGGGGCCTGAACCTTCCCTTGGCGGAGACCTCTTGTCCCTGCTGTCCAGCACAAGCCTGCCAGGTGCATCCCGCTGTCGGTTCAGCTCTGTGCTGTCTTGGCTCTGTGACAGCCTGGGGATTGATCCGGCTGGGTGCTTGGCTGGAGCAGCTGACTACAGGGCAAGTGTAGGCATGTCTTCCTGTTGGGGGGTGGCGGGGGTGGCTAGTGGGGAGCTGCAAAGGCAACTGGGATGCCAGCAGATAGTGATCTAATATGAATCAATAGAGGTTCTAGTACAGAAGTTCAGTGCACTGGTCTGACCTCAATCGATTTAAGTTTGAGTGCACATGGATTCAGGTCTATCTTAGACTGGGTTTAATCATTTTTAAACCAGTCTGTGTGCTGAACTTTTGTTCTGTTATGAGTATAGTCTGGTTTTCAGTCACTTATACTGGTTTATGTGTAATGTCTGTACCTGTCTTGAAGTGGCTCTGTTCTGACAGTACCAGTTATATTGTTGGGAAGAAAATCTACCAGTTTAACATCTTCATTTTACACTGCTCTGTCTCATAATGCTCCAGTACACTATTTTAGTAAGAAGTTGTAGGGAGGAGTGTCACCTGCTGAATCATTAATATTGCTTCCTGCAGCATCCTGCGGCTTCTTCGTGGCAAAGGTACTCTCATCGAAGTACTAATCAGCTCACCCTTTTCTTACTGTATGAATAGGAACTTACTAAATTGCAGTGGAAGGCCACAGCACAGTGGTGTCTTTAGTCTTGTTCTTTTTGCTGCTTACTCCCCTGCTGCTGAGTGTCTGAGAGGCAAAAACTGCAGCATTAATTGCGTTTTGGCCACTTGGCAGCAGGGGCAGTGCATGGCGAAAAGAGCAAGATTAATGGCATCTCTGCACTCTGAACTTCTGCCGTGATTTTGGTAGGTCCCTACTTATGGGAGATGAGTAGTCGCATCTTGGGAAGCATGCCTACAAGCCTCTTGTTAGTCTCTAAAATTCTCCCTTTTAAGCCATTATTTTAAATATAAAACATTAATATTGTAAGATCCCTCTAAAAATGTTACCTTTCAGGGGAATGGTGTCAGATCATTGTATTTGCATGTCATTTTGGATGTCACTTCCTACGATACAGATGAGAAGCACTTCTGTTACTGAAAGTGTCATATTAATTGCCTTGGTCAAAATGGGTACAATTTTATTTAAAGTCTCTCTTACCAACAGACACTGCTCACTTTGGCAACCAAACTGTCATGAAGTACTCTTTGAGAGGTCCTTGATGGGAACCATTGTGGCCTTGTCTGGTCCCTGAGAATACTCCTCAAAGCCATTCTGAATTTGGCTTCTAGGGCAAGAGGGGAGCCCAAGCTCTTTCCTGATCTTCAGTCCCTTACCCTCCCTAGTTCTTGATGGCTATGACTCTTCTCAGAGAAGGACTTCACCTCCTTTTGGAGCAACCCACAGTTCCTTGTAGCAAAACAGACAGCCTCTTCAGTCTGGGGACATTTATTGGGGCAAAGGCTTACTGTCTCCTCCAAAGGGGTTAAACAGTAGGCCTGTGTAAAGCAGCAAGTATTCGCTTTGGATTCAGATTCGGCCGATTTGAAGGGACAGTGATTTGATTTGGTGATTTGAATCACTGTCCCAATTTGATTTGGCTGAATTGGATCCAAAGATTCAGTGTTGATTCAGAGATTTGGCCATAGACTAAACAGGCAGTAGTCTTCACCACGCTGGGCATAGCTGCCTCCAGCTGGTAAGTCTGTTGTGGTGGGCAGAGGGGGAGGGAAGGGGCGTGGGGGGCTAGATCAATGCCCCCACAGCGAGGGAGGGATTGGAGCTTCGTCTGGAACAAGCTGCCCAGCTGGGGCGAGGGGCCACAGGACTTGGGGAGAGTCGCTCCTGCCACTGCATGTTGCTGTGCTCCGCCGGTCCAGGAGGGCATGGGAGTGGGCGTGTGCCCCTGGAACTGCATGGGGTGGGCTGGGCCGGGCTGCGCTCCGGACAGGTGGCGGAAAGTGCTGGGAGTGGGGGCTATGCCCTCCTGTCACTTGCCCAGCCTCCCCGCACCTCCTGGACAAGCTGCAGCTTTGCCCTGGCTGGTTGAGCAGCAGCAGGGCATGGTGGCGGGGGCATGTACCGCGATCGGGGAGGGGCCAGCGGCAGGGGCTATGGGGAATTTTAGGGTTACTGCAGCCCCCCTATAGTCCCTGGTCCACTGTGCTCTGTGGGGCGGGTGGAGACGGGCCTGTGCTGCGGCTGGGGCTAGCTGCCTGGAGCTCAGCCCTGGCTCCGCCCACCCCAGGGAGCACAGCCTGGTGGCAGGGGGCTGGGCTAGCCTCCTGGAGCGCAGCCCGGCCCAGCCTGCCCCATTGAGTCCCAGGAGCACACATCTGCTCCCATCCTCTCCCGGACTGGCAGTGCACAGTGGTGGGAGCCTCCCGCCCTGGCTGGGCAGCTTGTTCCAGCCCCAATTCCTCTGTCACTGTGGAGGTGTTGATGGGCCCCCCTCCCCCCACTACACCCCTTCCCTCTCCCCTTCACCCACCATAACAGACTTACCAGCTGGAGGCAGCTGTGTCCAGCGTTGTGAGGACTGCTGCCTGCTTAGTCTATGGCCAGATTTCCAAATTGGCGCCAAATCTTTTCCGAATTGATTCAGAGGCTTTTGATTCGATTCAGACCTTTTAATTGGTCTCCCGATTCAATTCGGATTTGGAGATTTGGCCGCCAAATCAGACCAAATCTCCTCTGAATTGAATTTCCTCTAAATCAGCTACTAAAGCTTCACGCAGCTCTATTAAACAGTACCTCCATCCCCAGCATGCCTAGACACTCAGCTTTTCCATTCCCAGTCTATCCAGCTCCCCAAAACTTCTTAACTTCCCTCCATCCTCAGATTGTTTTGCCCCTGGACCTGCCAGCCTCCTTTTTCCAGTCTACTTTCCCTCTTGTCCTGCTTATGGTCCCCATCACATCTCCTTGGTGTTGGCCAAATGGCCAACAAAGATAGATATGTCAGCAAGCCATATGTAGATATGTCAACAAAGCCATTCAGGACTGCTGATGCTGAAGGTGGTCCAGTACTACATGTAGCAGTCCCTGGCACTTAACCCCTCCTTCTCTGTGGTCAGGCCAAGGAGGTAAACTGAGTTGTACAATAATATAACAACATGAACACAGTTAACGCACATTTTTCACAATAACATTAGCTATAATTTATATGCACAGGGTATATGTATATTTCCTCACATATTTGTCTATAGTAAGAAAGAAACTCATGGTAGCAATGTATTCTCATTTGTGAAATGCTTTAGAGAAAAATGTTTCAAGGTTCTGGAGACAGGAAAATGGAGTAGCTCACAGGGGTTGTTCATGGAATGAAAACCCTAACATAAAATGGGGATTAGATAAGGAAAGGATTCATTTCAGTAACACTAGCTTTGTGAAAAGTCCTTTGAGATAATTAAGCATTGAATAATAAAAGTAGAAATTAAAAATAAAACTTTTCTGTAAGGATAAAGGAATTAAAGAAATGTTACTGGGGTTGTAAAGTTTTAAATCCATCCTATATCTGCTTGCTTCATAATAAGATCTAGATGCCCCAGGTGCATTTCTTTTGCCTCACAAATATTTGAAGATGGTGAATATCCCTGTGCTTTTTAAATATCTAAGCTGAAGACACTTCTCCTTTCCCAGAGTTCATCTTTCCTCTTACTGCCATAAATCTGAAGTGTTTCAGTCCATAAACTGACGTTTTAAAGGATGCAAAAATATTTAGTGGTTCTTTACTGGTTAACCTATTTGATTACAACTAAGTAAGGGACATAAAAGGTAACAAGAAGAGGCAAATGTATCGAGCTATGCTACAGAGCTCATACCCCTAAATTTATGCTAAAACGTAAAGAAATTCATTTTGACTGTTAGTATTTTCTGCTCACATTTCTGAACTGAGGCCCCACAGTACATTTCATCTTGCATATTCTCTTACATTTGTTTTATTGTCCGTTTTTTGTTTGGTTTTTCTTGTTTGTAATTTTTGAACATCTCTAATCTATGGCAGATGGTTCTGTTCTGGTATATGTTCTAAATAGAGCGCCAGTGCTATGGAAAGTGAAGAAATAATAAAACATATCTCCAGATGATAGCTTGGGGTCAGAAGTAGTGTGTAGGTTTGGACATGGGGCAGTTGTTTTACAGAACCAGGGCTAAAGTTGTTGTCTCTGAAGTAGGTAACTTTGTACAGGTATATAAATAGTTGTAATGGGGGGATGTGTAGTTAGGTTTGTTGTTTTTTCTGAATAGAGTTGGACAGTTCATGCCACATTGAGTTGACTTCCAGTAATTGAATAGTGTGTTTGTCCTGGAGATGTTTAGAAAAGATCTAATTGTCAAGATTGACTGTTGGGAGAGACCTAGAGACTTGGTATGAAGGTTTTGATAGTACGGTTACAGCCTTAGTTGGCTTTAAGGTAATAGGGAAGTAGGGCTGGAAGGGACCACATGAGGCCATTTAGTTCAGCCCTTTACTCAACGTGTAATTAACTCCTGACTAAACCATCTTAGTCAAGTGTCCATCTAACCTGCTGTTGAAGGGATGGAGATTCTACAACTTCTCCAGGTAGCCTGTACCAGTGCTTAACCACGCTCGTAGTCAGAGTTCTTCCTAGTCACCAATTTAAATTCATGTTCAGCAGTTTGAGGCCATTGCTCTCAATCTTGTCTCCTCACAGACCGTGAAAAGGCTATCTCCATCCTCTTTGCAATTGCCCTTCAGGAATTTGAAGACTTTTATCAAATCCCTCCTCAGGCATCTCTTCTTCAAACATTAATTTAGTATTGAACAGTTACAAAAAAAACAGCTGGATTACGCAAGAAATAAAATAACTTTTAAGGAAATTGATACTATATGAGAGAAGGTTGTATGTAAAATATATAAAGATTAAATGCATATTGAGAGCACTGTTAACAATATTTGACACATGATTACCCTATTTTGATCTCTTATTTAAATCTTATTAAGATTTTGACTTTTTCTTTAGGTTCAATTTATGAGCCAATTAAAAGCATTAACCTTCCAAGGCCAGATGGAGAAAGTCTGTGGGATAAACTGGATCATTATTATAGAATTGGTAAGTAAAGTTTGGGAAATCTTGCTTGTGATACAAGAATCTTAGCAACTTGCTAAATTAGTAAAGGTTTCCAAAAATGATAGGTAATCTCACTTCTTATCCCAGAATAATGCCTGAGATCTTATTTGTTTAGAGCAGGGGTGTCTAAACAAACATCCATGGAGCCATATCATCCAGGACCCAGTGCTGCCTATGGGTCTCAAATGGATCTACAGGCAGCATGGGAGGTACACTCAAGGCTCCCATATGCTACATATGGCGGCTACTCTGGGACCATGTTGCATGCAGCACCCATTACAGCATACGTCCACTACATACTAGATCAAGCATATGTCCCAGGGCAGCTAGAGCAGACTCTGCATGTAGCACGGCTCCAGCATGGTTAGAGTGCCCCAGCTGCTTTGGGACATGTAATGTGCACCACTCTGGGACATGCCCTATATGTGACACCCGCTCTAGGACACTTGCTGGGTTTCACAGAACAGATGCACGCTGGAGTGGCTGCCACGTGTGGCATAGTTTTGGAGTGACCAAAGAGGATGTCACACGTGGTGTGGTACGGTTTTGGAGCAGAAGGTCTGGGACCACACCGCATGTGTTTATATGTCATTGCAAATTCTTACAGTAAAAATGTTAGTTGAAAAACTTTTTATTGTGAATCAATATAGGTGTCAGTGCTTGTATGATTGTCCCTTTTTCTAAAATCAAATCGTTTGGTGTCAAAAATAAAGCCTGTGGAGTGGATCCAGCATTGCTGCCCATGCATCTTGGAGTGATCTGTGGGCAGTAGGGTTGTGCGAAGCTTTGGGTGCTGATTCGATTCAGAGGAGATTCAGCCTGATTTGGCAGCCAAATCTCCGAAGCTGAATCAAATTGGGAGACCAGTAAAATGGTCTGAATTGATTTGAAGCCTCCAAATTGATATGGAAAAAGATTCAGCAATTTGGGCAGTCCCAGCTTGCAGCTGCAGGGAGCGGGACCCAGGCTCTGTGCCGGTAAGTAGGGGGCAAGGGGAGAAGGCTGGAGAAAGGGGGAGGGGACCATGGGAGGACCCCTGCCAGACTCCATTCCCTGCCTGCTCCCCTCTAAGTGCCCCCTGACCCCTGCCCGCTCTCCCAGCCCCATCAATGGGTACCCCACCTGCTCTTAAAAAAAAAAAAAGCCCCGCACTCTGAAGTGAATACTAGCAACTTTGCAGAGGCCTAGCAGGCAGGATGCAGGGTGCTTCTCATGGCGCCATGTGCAATACCTACTCCAGCTCATGTCCTGGAGCAGTATAGTGGCTGTTGCATGCAGCACAACCTTGGAGTGTCTGCTACGCTGCTCTGTCTAGGGCTGTGCCATGTATGGTGGTCGCTCTAGGGTTCCCTCTATACCCAGAGTGCTGGTCTGGTCTGTAAGCCTGATCCGGCCTGGTGACAGTGGTTGTCTCATTAACTGCTGAAGTTTTAAGCTTTTGATGTTCAGTGGTACAGCATAGTAAACAAATGCTGCCCAAGTCAAAAAAGAAAGATGAAACACTTTTAAAACATGTGAAACACCTTCTTGAAACAGAAATTAAGGTTATGGCTTGATCTACCCATATTTTACATTAGTAAAGCTTGCTAAATTTTTGTTGCCTTTATCTATGCTGTGAAATAGGTTCAATATAATTTTAGTATTTGGGAGGGGAAAATTAGTGCTGTTTGCCATTCATCTACATTTCTACTGGGGTCAGTCTTCTATTTCAGTGTTAAGTAGGCTAGGTTCTTTGAGTAGATGTGATATCTTTATTAGACCAACTGAGTAGTTGGAAAAAAGTTCTTAGCAAGCTTTTGGGTGCATCCCAGTTTCATATTGGGGTGAATTAAGTAGCTTATGTATTTTTTGGTATATAGATATAAATTAAACATTTAGGTTTAGCTTTAAATATGAATAACTTATATTGGATTAATGCAAAATTATTCACATGAAATGTCCTTTTACTTCCTGAAATAAGTTGCTTAAGCTGATTTGTAGGCATCTTCCTGAAGGATGGTTATTTAGCAAAGTTATAGTGAAGTTATTTCATGATGTTTTGCTCAGTTTGAGGTACTTCATTAACCTGTAAGGAATACTCTAAACACCTAATGAACTAAAAAGTGTAAAATGAATAATATGCACATCATAAAGAGAAACTTTTTTGTCAAGAATGAAAAAAGTAAGATTTCAAAGTGGGAACAGCATGCCTGAAATCCTAAACCATTTCTTTGGGAATGATTTCTTGACCTTGACCTGCCTTTGAGATTTTTTTGAGGGTAATCCAAATATTGTATACTTTTTTTTAATTTGAATTTCTAAAAAATTATAATGCCTGTACACCAATAAGTAGATGCAAACTATTGCACTAGGGACATTCCATTCTGATTTGGCTGCAATAAAGCTATGAATGCAGAGAAACTGCTTTGAATGCTGATTTTGAAGAAGTATTGAAAAGTATTTCAGTTGCAAAGAAGCCTTGATGCATGGGGGGAAAAACCTTTGTTTAGAACTCTAATTTATTTACCCCTCTAGCTTTTATTCTTACTATTAAGTTTTGTTACAATTTTGTTGTATTTTACTCTTCTAAATTTTTTAAAAAGCTGCCTTCAGACTGGAAGAAGCTAGAATAGTAATTATAGTTTTTTTTTTTTCTTTACAGTTAAGTCAACTGTGTTGCTCTATCAGAGTCCAACCACAGGTCTCTTTCCCACAAAAACGTTTGGTGACAACCAAAAGGCAAAGGTTCATGACAGTCTTTACTGTGCTGCTTGTGCTTGGGCATTAGCACTTGCATACAGGTAACCTTTTTTTAAAGAATATTACATAAATGAAATACAGATTTAGATGGTGGTTCAATTCTCTGGTTGAATTAAAACAGTGAAACCTTAAATGTAGACACTCCCTTGGATTAAAGAGGAGGGTGAATAGTTGTATGTTTGGAGGTTTTATTTTAGTTAAAACCTTAAAGGAAACCCAGATATTTTCAAAGTGATATTGTGGAAGCAACAATTTTTTTTTGCTATACAAGCATTTCTCCTACTTACTTAAAAACTGAAATTAAAACCTAACTGTTCTGGAAAATGAATTTGTGAACTTCGGAAATGAGGACACCAACTATAGATCTCAATTGACTTCAGAATTTCTTGGTTTTAAATGTACTGTATTGTTTTCTTTAAACATCCGCCCTGTTGATGTCTGAGAAGCTCAGTTCTAACCTACTTCACTTTCAGCACAGAGTTGTATTCCTCCTGCTAAATCTTGTCTCTAGGTATAAGTTCAACTTTTGCTCTGTTCTTTGCTAGTTATGGAGGATCATAAGAAATTTTATATCCACTGATTTTCAACATTAAAATATGGTGGGGGGTGGGGCAGGGCACAGGACAGAGCCGCGAGCGGCTTGTCTGGGTGGCGTGGGGAGCGGGGAGCGGTTCCCACCACTACATGCACCCCGGGAGGGCATGGAGGGGCATGTGCCCCCTGGATCTGCACATGGGGTGAAGGCAGGCTGGTGCTGTGGGTTGGGGGCAGCATTGGGCTTTTCCTGGCAGAGGAGCCACACTCGGGGTGGGTGGTGGTGGTGCTTCTGGGAGGAGGACTACGATGAATTCTGGGGTGGCTGCAGCCCCCCCCCACCCCAGTACTGCTGCTGTCTTCCCTGAGTGCAGCCCCAGCCCACTCTCTCCACTGGGAAGAGCTTAGTGCAGCCCCTGGCCCAAGCCCACAGAGGCAGCCTGCCCATACCTCGCGCACAGCTCTGAGGACACATGCCCCCTATGCCCTCCCAGGATGTTTGTAGCAGTGGGTGCTGCCCCTCCCCCAGTGTCCCCAAACGAACCGCTCACAGCTCCATCCCATGCCTTGCTCTGCCCTGGCTGGACAGCGCCTACCCCCGCCCCACTTCCTCTCTCACTGTGGGAGCCTTGATCTGCCCCCCCACGCCCCTTCACCCCACAACAGACTTACAAGGTGGACATTGTTCTCTGTGCAGTGATAAATGCATGCACAGGGCATTTATTGGCGATGTTGGCTGGTGTGGCTGAAAAAAACTTATTGCCAATAATGTCAATTTTCCTTATATCGGTGCCAATACGATATGGGACCGACGTATCGGTGCACCTCTAGCAATAAAGGTATGTTGGTGGGGGGCGGGGTGTCTACATGGGTACGCCACTCCCACCCTTGTGGGCAGAAGGGTTGGGTGGGGTACAATTAGTTGGTGGGCACCATGGGCCGAACAAAAGTTCCTGGTAGGCCGGATCTGGCCCACGGGCCGTATTTTGCCTGCCTCTGTACTAAGGTAATGCTAGTTCAACTGTTGTGTATTTATAAGAAAGGAGAACGCCATGGTAGTGATGAATAATTTAATTCCTACCATCAGTCAGCATCATGCAGTGAGGAGATAATCATTTTCCCTAGCACAGTTCTCTTACATCCGCACTTGAAGAGCTAATTATAATTTGTTACAATTTTTTGTTTAAGTGCAGATGACCTACCCTATGGATGAAAAATGTTGAGCTACTTCTTATACTTTGATAATGTTTATGTGTTTTAAGTTCTTTCTTTCCCTCTTTCTCCCCCTGGCTTTATTTGATAATGTGTTTAAAATTTTGCCTGAAAACCCAAATCTAATGTTGTTAACTAATACTAATTAATTAGCATCCTGAAAAGGCTAATCTTCACAATTTTGTGTTATTTTCATTGTTAAGTTATAATAATTTTAAAAAGTTAAATAAAAGGAAGTTAGACTTTAAATTGTGATCGTTACTCCTATATTTCATGCATGTTGAAGGAATTCTTTAAATCCTTTTCTGTTTTTTATTTCCTCCACTCTGGAGTGAGATGCATGGAATCTGTTTTGTAGCTTAGGGGAAGGAGAGGTAGTGGAAAAAAATTATAGGTAAGCCTACATTCCCTCACACATTCGCACTTCCCATGTTTTTGAAAATAAAGTTCCAGCTCCTGGCTATGCAACTGGTTTAGCGTGATTAATAATCTCTGCTCTCAAAAAGGCCAGTAGTAGAAGGGTGCTGCAGGGGAACTCCTGCCTTGCTATAGCTGGGATGCATGTGTGTTGGGCTCAGCCTGAGACAGCAGCAGTGTTTCGCTCTCCTTGCCTGGTTCCCCCTAGATGTTTCCTGAACTCAGGAAAAGGAGCGGGGAGGAGGAACTTGCCCCACTCTGCTACTGTTGCTGTCCCAGACTAAGTCCAGCCCCCACACAGCCCAGCTAGAGTGAGACAGGAGCTTCCCTTGCTCCCAGCATAGCAGTGTCAGCAGCAGGCAGGGAGGGGGGAATGGAAGATGGGAAAGGTGGGGGAGGGTAGGTGCCTCTGAACATGGAGGGGAAAGAAGAAGGGGACAGAAATTCTTACCATCTTCAGGACTTAAAGAAGTCCTTGGCTGCTGCTCCTAGTGTGTGGTCAAAAATGTCCCAGGTGGCGGGGGTTGAGGCCAGGCCTCTGGATCTACTCCCGGCCAGTAGTAAAGTAAAATGGATATTACAGATCAGAAGCACTGTGAAGCTGTGTTGGATATTTTGTAGAATTCATCTTCCATATACAATTATGTCCCTGCCTCTGCCGTGTGCTGCTGAACTGTTCACTTTCAGAACACTCTAGGTACTGTTCCCCAAAACGTTCTAAAGAACACTGAGATTTGCCGTTAGGTGATAAAAAATATCTACGAAACTGATAAAACTTTAATAGAGCTCTTTACTTTCTCAAGGTTATACTTAGAGTTTAGACAAATGTTTCAGAACTGTAAGCCTTTTCAATACATATTTCGTTGTCTTTACTCTTTAGAGATTTACCTTTTCCTAGCTTGAATTTTTTTAACTGAAGCTATATATCTCATTTTGGTCTTGTTTTGTGTATCTAAATAGATGTAATGCCAGTTTTAAAAAAGCCTTCAAATGATACGTTGTCAAACTATGCTGTGATTCATAAAGCTATCACAACGTTGTTATTTGTATGACATGTGAAAGCCCAGCATACCCTAATGACTCCTTCCTCATTGCAGTACACTCCCACTTCGGCATCGTGCAATAGTGCTTAAATGAGCTGCAATAAAATTAGTGATGGTAATAACTAAGAATAGTAATGTGATAATTAAGTATGCGTACGCTTAAAGATTACTGTTGTGTGGGTGTTTATATGTGTATATATTTGCATTGCTTTAGTCCCTTTCAACAAAATAGGGAAATACTATAATATTTTTCCTGTCCAAAATATAACTCTTTGACTGTATGAATTATAGCCATTTTGTAAAAATAAAAAACCCAAAGAAAATTGTTCCTGAATATAAGGGTATCCTAAATAAATCAAAGTAGAACAAATTTTGCTCTTTTTAAATATCATCTTGATTTAATCCAGCTACCCTAGTCTGAAGCAACAGTCTGAAACAACAATACAATTTCTTTCTGTGTTTTCTTTTTTTCTTTTTCTTTTTTTTCCTAGTTGAGAAGGTAGAGGGCAAATTTCTAGCCTCAGTTTTTGTTGCTAAGTTACAGTGTAAACTAAAAAACTTGGATTTTTTTATCAAAGAAAAGCTGACAGGACGTTTCCTTTTGAGCTGCAGAATAATAAACAGCATTAGCATGGGCCCCTTTTTAATACTGTGCTAACTATGTAGTTAAATGCATAATTATCAAAAGCACTAATGCTACCTTTAACTTCTTCCTAATGCATTTCCAATTTGTTTCTTGGGTTATCTTTCTCACCCAGGCGTATTGATGATGACAAAGGAAGGACTCATGAGCTGGAGCATTCTGCTATAAAATGTATGAGAGGAATTCTCTACTGCTACATGCGTCAGGCTGATAAGGTAAACCACTGCAGTATGGACACAAGCTCTCACTTAATTCTAAAGGATTAATTTAACTATAAGCAGTGGCATCTTCTATATATAGATAAAATTAAAAGGGCAATGTAATACTCCAGTGCAGCCTAGCTAAGAAATGACTGCTTCCATTTTCTGGGCCCAGCAATATGAAAATTTGGCAGGTAAGAATCACTTCATCCAGAGAATAAATTGTCAAATATATTCAAAATTACTTTGTTTTTCTGGCCCTGATCCACAGTCCTACTGTACAACGGCTTCACTACACAATCCTTCTTTCTACTGCAGTTATCTGCAGGGGACTAGGAGAATAGAACTCCTTCCCAGTTGTACACCCCAGCATGGGGCCAAGGAGCACTGACAGCCTAAGTGTAAGCCAAAAGAATGGAAGGTTCTTCATATGTAGGTATTTATTTGCAAGTCCTGGGGAAGAATGAGAGAGACTTCAGTGCTGCTGCTGTTTTTCCTGAATCAGCAGCAATATCTAGGAGTATAAATAGAAGGGAGAAGGCTGGAGACTGAAAATCTTGAACATATTTTGGTGTGGATTTTATTGGACCTGTCCATTATGCCTTCTTTGGGAAACCTATAGCTAGGGGCTACTGGAATTCATGTTGGAAACGCAATGCACGGCAGCTCCTTTAATCATAGAATTTCCCTTGTGCGCCCCTCCTGCTGCTCATTGGAGAGGGGCCATGCTGCTTGCTGTTTATCCCTGACTGGTGGGGAGGCGAAAACTGTGGTTTTAAATATGCCACGGTTTTTGTCACCTGCTGCTGATTGGCATAAGGGTCCCAGTGGCCCCGCCACTTGCTGCTGACTTGACAGGAGGCAAAAACCACGGGATATTTTAAAATGTGGTTTTCACCTCCCAGCAGCCATCAGGAGCAAACAGCAGGGCTGAAGGGGCCCCTCTGCCAATTAGCGGTGGAGGATGTACAAGGAAAACTCTAAGATTAAAGGAGCCACTGCTCAGCATACTTGCGACAGAAATTCTAGTGTTCCCTCCCTCTAACAGACTTTTTTTTTAAATAGAGATTAAAGGAACAAGTTTAAGACTATTTGTGAGATTAGTTTAGCTCGGTGATTCTCAACTGGGATGCTGCAATCTTTTTAGAAGGATGACACAGGTGCTAGGAGGTCAGCACCATGAGAAATTAAATTAGTGCCACTTTAAATGGGGTGCCACTAAAATCAGAAACATTATAGAGGGATGCCTGGCATCTAAAAAGTTTGAGAACCAGTAGTCTAGCTGAAACTTTGGGGAGGGTGTTATGATTTGGGAGAGGGTTGTTCACTTTGTTTTTAATTAGTTAACATCAACGTTCTGTATTTAAATATACATCCTTTCTGAGTGGGTTATTTGGCAAGGTGATGTGACATTGTCCTAGAAAGCAGATAATTCAAGGAGGCTTACTTATAAGAAGATGTCCCCAAGAGGTTAAGATATTAAAATATGAATATAATTATTTTCCTTTTAGCAAAATGTGTAAATCTTTTATTTTACTTCACTTTCTGATGATTTCATAAGTGCTAGATGCATCCCTTTTCAAGAAAGAGAACAGGAATACATTACTTCTTTAACAGCTCTTAAAGTTTAAAATTTGCTGGTTATGTCATATATAAAACATAAACACGAAAGAAGGTGTTGTGGTTGCATCAACATGCTTTTTTTTAATTTTCACTTACGCATTAAAATGACTGAACTGTTTGGATTTCTTTTTTAATTAATAAGTATAGTATAGTCTGTCTGGAGAACACCATGATAGATGGGAGGAAAAGAAAGTTATATTTGGGGTTTTTATGTTGGAACTATATAACAAACCTATAATTTGTCTACCCATGCTTGATATTGCACATCATTATGAACAAAGATCTTTTAAAATATTGTTTTACTAATCATTTATAGATTCTTGAGTATTTTGCAGTAACAAAGCAAGCAACTTATACCATATTAGTATCACCTGAAATAAGACCTCAAGTTGCAATAATACATCTATCTCTAACAAGTAGGGGTGCACCAATAAAGATTTTCTTTGCCAACACCAATAGCAGATTATTAAACAGTTGTATCGGCTGATACTGATCTGATAGACGAATTACAGGAATGTAGCTGGGCAGCTTTGAGAGCAGTGCCCTGTAAATAAGTCTGTGGAGGGGAAGGGTTGTGGGAGGGCAGATCGAGGCCACCATGGTGAGGGAGGGAGTAGACAAGGGGCAGGTGCTGCCCAGTCAGGTACCCTAGGGCTGGGAGTGGGACAGAGTTGTAGGTGGCTTGTCCAAAGGGTGTGGGGGGTGGGCCCTTCCTGTTGCTGCACACCCACGGGGGAGGAATGGCGGGGATGTACTCCCCCCTGGAATTGTGCATGGGGTGGAGGCAAGCTGCCCACTGTGGGCTTGGGGCCAGGGGCTGCACCAGCCTCTTCCTGGTGGGGGAGCTGGGCCAGGGCTGGGCTCAGAGCAGGTGGGAGTGGGACAGGCTCAGTTTTGCAGGGTGGGTGGCAGTGGTACTGGGAGGGGTGGCTATGGGGGGCAAGGCAGATTTTTGGGGTGGCTGTAGCCCCCCCAAACCCCTTCTGACCCCTAACTACTATGAAACTATAGATCTAAGCAATGTGCATTTTATCATGTCTCAGCTAAATTCATGCTAAAATATAGTACTACTGTATTTAACTTTATGGTGTCATATAATCCACAGCACACAAATCTCAGAAGAATCAGGTTTATATATCTCATTTACTTATTAATGAGCCAGTATATGTGCCCTGCAGGTGATACTCATGTTAGTAAGTTTGTGTTTTTTCTAGTTTTTAGTATTGTTGCTTTGTAGGTTAATAGCTTTGACTAATCTTAGCCTAAATTGATTCTGTCAGAGGAGTTATTTCTCTCTTTGACATACAGTAGTTTGCTGTGGGGAAAGACCAGAGTTTGTCAGGGTCGGGCAATTATTTCGGGTGGAGGGCTGCTTTCCCAGTTTTGGTAGGCTGTTGAGGGCCACATGGGTTGCCCCGACCCCGGTCACCACCTTCGGACCAATGTTTCAATGTCTTGGGACCAGTGTTCCCGGGCCAGCACCGGTGGGGCCCAAAGCGGGGCACAGGCTGGCAGGGGTCTGTGGAGCTGGGCTGGGCTGCACCAGCAGGGAGACAGGGGAGCTGGCCCGGCTGCGTACAGCCCCTGCTGGCTAGGACCCCGCACTCCTGTGACCCTGCTCTGGGCCCTGCCAGCACTGGCCCCGAGACACTGGTGCGGGCCCTGTACTCCTGCTGGCTCCCCACCCACTCACTCCTTGCCCACTCACTGTCCCCCAGCCCCGTGGTACAGGTGGGGGCAGCACACAGCCCCAACCCCCTGCTTGCCGGCAGGGAAGAAGCTGGTGCTGAGCGCGGGGAGGAGCGGCCCCTCGCCTGCCCCATGGCTGGCTCTTCCTGCTGCAGGCCCTCGTACCCTATGCGGGGCTGTCTGGAGCAGGCACAGGGGTGGGGTGCTGGCCACAGGGTGAATGAGGGGCTGCTTTTCCCCGTGCTTAGCACCAGCTTGTAACCCAGCCATGCTGCCAGCCTGGGCCCTGTGCTGGCTCTGGGCTCGCCTGTTGGGGCTGCATGCGGTGGCAGCAGCTGTGGCCCCACCGCTTGCCGTGCTGGGCAATGTTAGCTGCTGCTGCCCACCCAGAGCTTGCGCACTGGGCATCCCAGAGGCAGTGGTGGCAAACACTGCGTGGCGCGGCAGAGGGGACTCCGGCTGCTGCTGCCACGCGCAGCCCCAATGGGTGAGCCCGGAGCCGGAGTCGGTGTGGGGCCCAGGCTGGCAGTGGGGCCGGGTTACAATGTGGTGTTGAGCACAGGGCGGGGAAAGTGTCCCCTTCCTGCCCTGTGCCCGGCGCCTCATGCTGCAAGCGGCTGAAGCAGGGAGCAGCGGCAATGGGGCAGGCGAGGGGCTGCTTTTCCCTGCGCCGGAAAGGAGCAGGGAAGGAGCCCGGGCAAAAGGTGAGCGTGGGAGGTGGGGGGGGGAAGTGGCCCTTCCCCTGCACTGTGGCTGGGGCTGCAGTGCGGGGCGCCAGCCACGGGGCAGGCAAGGGGCCGTTTTTCCCCCACCCCGTGCTCAGCTTTTCCCTGGGCCACTTCCCTGCCCTCCCGCCCCCCACCTGAGGTTCCAGCGTGGGGCAGCCACATGGTCCCAGGCCAGAAGCCCCTGCTGGGGCTTTTGGCAGCGTCAAGCGGGCCATGCTGTTGTGGGAGCCTGCCGGGCTTCCCCTGTGTCCCACTGCCCTTGGTTCCTGTAATTTTTTGACAGGAACCAAGGGCAGATGAATATTAATTTTCTAAATTTTTTAGGGGCCCTGCGGGTCGGATAGAATGGCCTCGCAGGCTGGATCCGGCCCACTGGCTGTATTTTGCCCACCCCTGGTTTATGTGAATAGTAAACAGTAAGGGAGCTGACAGACGTGGGAAAAAAAACAACCCCAAAATCGCCACTTTACTGGTAGAGGCACCACATTAGTTTGACCCAGCTCTGCAGCGTCTGTATAGATTGGGCACTTCAGCAGGGCTTTTTGGCGCTTTTAGCTAACGCTGATTTAATCAGCTATTAGTTGAAAGTTCCAGAAAGCCCCGCTGAAGCACCCGATCTATACAGACATAGGGTGAACTAGGTCCAGCCAACATGATGCCTCTTTTGGGCATGTGCTATGCTCAGTGTGGGGGTGCACCGAGCTTAAAGCAAAGTGCCATTCTTTTTTTCATGTCTGTAAGCAGCCTAAATGATCATAGATTGCATATTGTAAATATAGTGGCTGTTATTTGTCAGCTTCTTTGCTCAGGCATTAGAGAAACCAACAATTTGAGATGCGATTCAGATGCGAGTAGTCTAGATCACATACACCTGTACACTTACAGAAAAAAATTGTAGGATAGAAAAAACATGAGCTATGTTTGCCAAAAATGGACACACTTGAATTAAGAATATAATACTGCCTGCTACTACTGCTCACCAATTAGTTGATTGTCTTCCACTTAGGCTCCTGACAGATGTTCAGTTAAAGGCCCAAGTGGGATCAGATTTATGATCTCAACAGTTGTGTTTCCTGCTATGCTACATGTGCATGTTAGGTGGCATGATTATTGGATCAGGGTCAGATTCCAGTTGTGCCATATTACAAGTGCAGGGGGAGCACAGGACCATGATCTTGGGTTCCCCCTGCTCCAGCAAGTAGTACACCAGTCAGATAATTGGTGCTCCCAGTCTCAGGGTGCATTGGAACCCTTGACTCCAGTGGTCCTGCAAGCTGGGAGCAGCTGTCATCTGATCAGCACTGCTAGTTTTAGGAGTACACTGGATAAAAGGGCTCTGATGGGCTCCTGAAGCTGGGCCTGGCCATGTTTCAATTTGAAGCTACAAAGGTATCAAAGTTATTATGTGTTGTGTTGCGTACTAACTTTCTGGCTTCTTCCCTGTTTATCTTGCCATTAATTGCATGAACATGTGGCTGGGTTACTACTTAAGATGTGATTAAGTAATCAATCACTTCTTAACTCTAACATGGGCATTATTGACTAAATGCAATACTAGTAACTTCTAGTTTATTGTGCAGTTGTACAATGTGCATTTTCTCTTCCATTTATAGGATACCTTGCATCTGAGGTCCTTACTGTCGCGAATCAGAGCAGCCGCCAGCAGCCGCTTGACTCACACACCGGAGAGTTTTGA
>NW_005842726.1:279391-279783 GCF_000455745.1 Alligator sinensis | reverse complement strand
GGAACGAACGGTCGAGCTTGCAAGACTTTCTATGTCAATATTTTACGCTGACAGGGTGATTGATTGGGAATTGATCAATTTCCCAATTCTCTGGTGACAAGCACAGGTGTTTCCTGTGAGATCCCCAGAGCTCTCCGCCTTGGGTGGAAACCGTTAAACTATTTATAGGCAGAGGTGTTTGACAGAGATGCCCAATCGTGAACCGTTATATGGAATCTTTAATTTTTTGGCAGGTGGCAGCTCTTTGTCTCCTCAAGTTACAAGGTAGTGGGTTAGGTTTCTCTACCTGTTACATGTGTGCTACGTGTGAGGAGCTTACGTTTATCTTTGACCAATTATATATAGTTTCCCCTAGCATTTTATTTCAGCTGACCAATTATCTGTAGTACATC
>NW_005842726.1:274166-276751 GCF_000455745.1 Alligator sinensis | reverse complement strand
GGAATTGATCAATTTCCCAATTCTCTGGTGACAAGCACAGGTGTTTCCTGTGAGATCCCCAGAGCTCTCCCACTTGGGCGGAATCCGTTAAACTATTTATAGGCAGAGGTGTTTTACAGGAATGCCCAATCGTGAACCGTTATATGGAATCTTTAATTTTTGGCAGGTAGCAGCTCTTTGTCTCCTCAAGTTACAAGGTAGTGGGTTAGGTTTCTCTACCTGTTACGTGTGTGCTACGTGTGAGGAGCTTACGTTTATCTTTGACCAATTATATATAGTTTCCCCTAGCATTTTATTTCAGCTGACCAATTATCTGTAGTACATCACCAGCGTTTTGTTTCAAGGAATTTCTTGGCAGAGATGTCTTTTAACCCTTAATCGTCAAAATGAGGATGATTTGAATGGTATCTCTTGCTCAGTGACATGGGCACAATTTAATTGGGTTGTGACACTTACATTACTGAATATGGCTTTTTGATAGAAAATTAGCAGCAATCTTGAAATAGTGTGGAATTGAGATTGTATTTTATCAGTCATTGTGGTCATGGCACTAGAAAACTCTATTCTACAAACTGATATTGCTCGATGACATTTAGAAAGGGGTCTTTCCCTGTCAGATACAGGAGTATTCCATTTCCTTTTGGGTTTGATTACCTTCCCCAAGCCCTCCCACTGTCTCCTCTTCTCCCCCCCACCTCCCTCCTGCTCCCATTCCTTCCCTCTTTTTTTGATGTTTCTCCTTTTTCCTTGTTTTACTTCTGTCTCCTTTACCTTTTCTTCTGTCTCCTCTTTTTTTTCTGTTTTTTTTCTTGGTCCTTGTCTTGTATCAGATCAACAGCTACACCCATGGTTTTCTCCAGTGGTACCCAACCTTTTTGCCCTGTGGGCCAGAAGAGCTGGCCCACTGGTGGCCCAACTGTGGCCTGATCCAGCTACGTGGGACTGGTGTCCAATCCAGCTGCATAGGGGCTGGCCTGGCTAGAGCCGATCCAGCCACATGAGGCTTGAAAGTTTGGCAGCGGGGAGCAGTGACAGAGTTAACTCCCCCTGCTCCCCTTCTGCCAAACTTCTGGATCTGTAGGGAACCCCTCAGATTGGGTAACTGCTTGTGTGTCAGGGGTTGAGCCACCTCTGTTGTACGCTGCTTAACATACCTCTTTGAAGTCAATTTGCAACATCTGAGCTTTCGCCAGTATGCGTGCGTGTGCGTACACACACACACACACTCTCACACTCACTTTCTTTCATATAAATTGGTGGGATTACAAACTTTCTATTTAATATAGGAATGCTGATGAAGTAGTTTTTTATTCAACGTTTATTTGGGCCCTTTTTCATTTCAGTTCCATATTTTTAAACATTTCTACTGATAAGCATGGTATTTATGACACACTATCTTAACCATATTGCAAGTACCAGAAAGTAGCTACTGTTGAGCATCAAAATATGACCAATATAAGGAGTTTTGGGTATGTAGGGGAGGGTTACTTACATCTGTACTTCCAAAGTTATGTAGGAGGCACTGGGGTAGAAAAGAATCATGAAGTAAGATTTAGTTCTGTGACAACATTTCAAATCCATGAATTCAAAGTCCTTTCAATATGCTTCAATACATTTTCCAGTAGCTTCTTAAGATTTTGATTGCACTAAAATGAGCTTTTTCACCTTTTACTTTTTTTTGTTACCACTGTGACACTTCATAAAAATGCCAAATAAAATCCAAGTAAGGATAAAGCAGATTCTTAAACAGCTTATACATAATTTTAAAATAGGAATTTATCACAAAGATCTTTTGTTTTTCCCCTTCCCCATCAGTACAAAAAAATGCTGGATGTTTTCTTTTATTTTAAACTACTCCCATGGTGTTGTATTTTATTTCCAGTTTCATGCCACATTAACCTCTAAAATTTATAAAGCCTGTTTTTTTCCTTAGATTTCAAATTAGCCCTTTTTAACAGCTTCAGTACTGGAAGCACAGTTATGCAATTTTCTTTTTGTGTATCTTTAATCATTTAGGACTTGCTATTCCCTTTGCACAGTAATTAAATTTAAATTCTCATGATGTGCTCCTGTGTATACTGAACAAAGATGCAAATGATAAAGTACCAAAATGTCAGTTGAAACTGTTGTTTTATTAACTAGTAAGATCTACACACTTTTAGATCAGTATTGGAAAAAAGAGAAACATCTTGATTTAATCCAGCTGTTCTAGTCTTAAGCAACAGTCTGAAACGACAATACAATTGTATGCATGAGACTTTAAGATTAAAAACAACAGTAAAATCCTGCTGCTGTTCAAATGCAGAGCCCTGCAAGAGTTCTTGTGTGCTCGTATGTTTTACTGACGTCCTTTTCAACGAGAATTGTAGTAAAACTTAGAACAGTGACTTCTAGCAATAATGCACTGGTGTCACTAGGCTAGTAAAGAAATGTTGCTCCTTTAATGAGAGAAATTGTATTTTTAGCATAAATGGCAATATAAGCATGTAGTAATGCTACTAGCCAAATAAAGGCACATCAGAAATTCATGAAATGTTTAGGTAACTAAAACCTAAGAGGACTTCAAATTTAAGATGACACCCCCC
>NW_005842726.1:267839-274135 GCF_000455745.1 Alligator sinensis | reverse complement strand
GACATATAAACCGCCCCCCCCCCCCCCCCCCCGCCCAAATAATTGGGTTCTATATACGGAAAATATATAAATTTGTTACAATTTCCATGTATAAGATCTAATTACTTGAAGGGCTGTCCTAAATTCATTCCCCCCTTCCCCCACTACTACAGCTTCAGGGGGCAGGTGGCCCACTTGTCCTCTACTCCCCCTGCACTACTTCTTTCCCTTGCAGTCTTCCCATCCCCTCTGCCACCTGCACCCTCTGTATCTGCTTCCTATAGCCTCTGCCCCCACTTAGCTTCTTTTCCTTCCCTCCCTCTTCCCCTTTACTGTCAGATGCGTCTCTAGCTGGATTCCCTCCTGGGCTACAGAGCACATGGAAGCCTCTTCCCAGCCCTACAGCAGTGTCCTGGGGCCAGACCTCCGCTGATTCTGATTGGCTGGGCACGAGACAGAGTTTCCTTGTGTTCCTTGCTCAGGAGAGAATTGAGCTGTGTCTGATAGTAAGGATGGTGGAGAGGGGGCAGAGGTTGCAGAGGGCAGGCAGAGTTGCATGGTCAGGTGGCTGCTATGGTTCTGACTTTGCCCCAGCACAGGTATGGGGCCAGAGTCACAGCCACAGCAGCTGCCTGCCTCCCCCCTCCTCCCCCCCACTTCTTTGTATTTAAAAAAGGAGACAAGGGGCCTTCCCCACTGCTAAATGGGGGAGGAAGGGGGAACCGGACTTATCTTAGATTTGAGTAAATATAATACCCCTTGATTAAAGAAAAAGAAATTGGGAAGGGGGTGAACTAGGCATAGTGAAAGGGAGGGCACTGGTGGGAAAAAAATCACCTCACAGATGACAGATAATATGAATGTAATAACAGAGGAGAAAAATCAAATGTAAAATGATTGTATAGAATAAAAACAACTTTTCATTCTGGAACAGCTGGAATACAATGAAGCCATAGCCTGAAGCATACTAAGCATAAACCTTAGCTTCATAGTAAGCATCAAGTAGCAGTGAAATGCAATGGCAATAATTAAGTTTCTATGTAGTGTAGAAAATATTTAATTATGAAACCAGAGTGATGGGATGAAATATAGAAAGAGGCCATTATTGGTATATTAAACTGAACACTTCTGTCTTTTTATTTAAAAAAAAAATTGAACTGGGCATGAAATACTTTTTGTTCTGGATGCCAGTTTGCATAATTCCAGTGTTTTTTGTAAATATATGTAAATGTTTTAAGTAAACAATAATATTAAGTGATTAGAAGCTTCATGTATTTGGGAACTCTCTGATTCGTACCTTAAAAATACCTAAAATAGATATTGAATTTGTATATTTGTAAAATATATTCAAACTTATAGGATTTTTAAAAATTTGTCTTTAGGTTCAGCATTTTAAACAAGATCCCAGGCCATCCAAATGCCTTCATTCTGTTTTCAGTGCACATACTGGAGATGAAGTCTTTTCCCATGAAGAATATGGTCATCTTCAGGTAAAAACAATACTGTTAAACAAGGGAGTGGTTTATTCTCAGGTTACTATAGTGCTGTATCTCCTCTCCTTTCATAATGCAGGCTTCTTTTGAGACTCACTAGGGTTATGGAATGTGATAAATTGAGATTTCTGCTGCAGCTTATATTGAAAAGAATAAACTCCTTTGAAATCTGACTGTGCTGTATATTTCCTTCAGAAGATATCAATACAGCAGTAAAAATGTTGCTTTCTTTCAAGTGTAAAAGTGGCCACCAGTAAATAACCCTAGCATAAAAATGTTGCTACACATACTGTACAGTCAATAAAATAAAGGATTAGTGTAATGTTATATTGGATACTGTATTTTTATCAATGATCCTAGCTTTATTTTTCAAAAAGCCGAGCAATTTAATTTAATAGCAAAGAGTTAAGGGACCTGTCAACAGTTTTGTTTTAGTTATTCATTTGTTGTTCTCTATTGTATGCAATGCTCACTTCTGAGATTGAATATAATAATTGCTCTACTGTTTTGGGGTTTATTTTGTCTTTTTCAATTTACTGGACATTGATTTGTCCTCTGTAACCCTGATCTACCTTTCCAATATAACACACCAATTTCATTCCATTGGTTCACTTCCTTGTACATTCTCAACATCAGCATCCTGACTCGTAACAAAATGAGTTGGTACAACTCTAGGAAACATGCTGCTGCTTTCAAAGGAGTAGATTCAAGAGCAAAGCAAAAAATATTGTGCACTTAATCAAGAGTGACTTTTATGTTTAGAATTATTTCATTTCTTGGTGTCAATATAGCCATAGTGTTTCCTTCATAAAAGATAAATGTGTAAGAAGCAAAAAATAAAACCCTCAGTTTTCTGCAGTTCTCCTGAGGAAAGGGTTATACTGCTGTCTTCAGGTCTGAAAGAAATTGCAAGGTCATTTGTATACTTGAAATGGCCTGGGGCTGATGCAGTGCCCTGCGCTCCAAGCTTCTCCTCCTGATTGCAGCTCTGCATTTCTGCTTTTGCTGAGGCAGCCTCTCTTGTGGATTTCTTGAAACCTTCATGCTGAACAAAATCGGGGGATGCTAGAAAATGCAGTACTGCATTTGTCAGCATTTTATGCTAGACTTCTGTCACTGCAAGGGAGCATTGCCAAGAAGAGTAGCCATACCTCCTGCCTTCATTAAGACTGCGTGTTCAGATGATCTAGTAGAGATCTCCTGGGTTTGAATTTCTGGTAGAAAAACTTACCTGAACAGACACTTGAGTACTGAGCCATTGCATAGCCATGGGGTCCCTATGCATGTCTCAGCATGCTCTGTAGACTCTCCAGTCTGCCTGGCAACAGATGAGAGCAGTGCATAGGGCAGGTCTGATTGACTGATCCAGATTGCCTCACAGGCTGTCTCGCTGCAGCATAATTTGAGAATTGTGAAGGGGCTCCCTGCATGGTTGGAGCAGTAGAGTTCAACTTGAGTGACAGACACTCTCCCTAGACACACAGAGGACTGTGCTGTGGCTTCTCACAATATACATGTACTCTCCCAGGAGTCATTTAGCCCGGGCTGTTCCTAAGTTATTTTTCTCCTGGAATGGCCATTTTTGCTTTGGGAGAAAAATCCAGAATGTCTGTACACTCATGGATTCTCCTGGGAGAGGAGCAACTCTCCCAGTAGAAACTGTATGTGGCCTAAGTCTCCTTCAAATTGTGAAGTTCTATTCTGAATGAGTGTGCAAGGGCCTTTGCAAAATCAAAGGGGCTATGGTAGGAAATACTTAAGGGTGGTGTTACAGATTACCTTTAAACCATCCTGAAGGCACTTAAAACTGGAGCATTCATCTGTTAAAGGGTGTTATCCTATTTTAAGTACCATCTAAATGTTTTAAAGATAACCCACATTTTATTTGGCTTATCCTTGTTTGGTCCTACCCAAGTCATTTCAGGGTATTGTTAGTCAGCTCGAGGGAGATAAAACTCTTAATTTGCAGTCCTCCAGCATCCCAGGATGTGAATTCCCAGCCCCTTTACCCATTCCCACCCTCCACACCTACTCAGCCCCTTCCTCCCTCCACAAAGGGAGCAGCTGCTTTGAGAGACTTAAGAAAAGCAAGACCATGGAGTGGGAAAAGGATGGTACCCTGGCTCCATGTTCAGAGTGGGGAGCTCCTGGGACTGAAGTGCAGGGAGACCATGGAGCAGGGGGAGATATACATGCTTCCCCCAACTCCCTGGTGTCTGTGCTTGGTGGCTCCACACTGAGAGTAGAGCTGCAGTAATGCCAACTGTCACAAAAACATCACAAGACTTGGGATTTCTAAGTCAAAATAACTCCAACTCGTGATCTCCCAATCGAACCCTCAAATCTCCGGATTTTCCCAGCTGGCAAGTCTGTGGAAGGGAAAGGGTTGGGGGAGGGATGGGGCAGGGGGAGATTGAAGTCCCCATAGTAAGGGAGGGAGTTGGGCAGGGGCTGGGGTGAATGGGGCCCTGGGGTGGGTTGGCAGGAGGCATGGGGGGGGGGGATGTGGCTCCCTGCAGCTGCGTGCACCCCCCAGGGGAGGCATGGGGGGCACGTGCCCCCTGCGGGGTGGGCTGCAAGCTGGGGATCTGTGCCCTGGGAGCTCAGCCACGCAATGCTAGTGTGCTGCTTGCCGCTCAGTAGGCAGGGGACGTGCCACGTGTGTCCAGCATGCCCCATGATTCCTGCCTGCCCGGTAGACAGCAATGGCTTTGCAACTGAGCTCCTGGGGCAAAGGCAGCAGGGCACAGAGCACCAGCCCGCAGCAGGAAGCCTGCCTCCACCCTGCGGGGGGGGGGGGGGGGGGGGGGGGGGCCACATCCCCCCAAAGTCTCCCCTGGGGTAGCCAGTTGGCCCCCCTCCCATCTTTGGTTGACCAGCCCCGGGGCCCCATTCACTCCTGCTGCTCCTGCTCTACTTCCTCCCTCACTGTGGGAGACTCAAACTCTGCCCCATCCCTCCCCTTCCCTCTCCCCTCACCCCTTCCTCCATCCAGGAAGAGCACACACCAACTGCTGAAGCTTCCTTAGCCTGACGAAGGGTTTTGAACCCGAAAGCTTGCTTAATAACTATTCTCCAACCATTTTTGTTGGTCTAATAAAAGATATCAAATTCACCCAAGGAACCTTGTCTGCTTAATACTGTTAAGCTTACAGACACTATTTATAAGATGAATCTTGATTTCACAAAATCCATACTGTTAAAAGTATTCTGTCTTGTTGGGGCCTTTCTAAATTCTTTGCAACAGAAGACTTGCTCTATTATTTTTCTAGGGTATAAAAAATGAGTGAAAACTAAGAGCTAAGAGCTGGCATTTACTGAGAGGTGCCTTGACTTTATTGAGGGCTGCCTCAAGTAGCACCTCGTCAAGGATATTTAAATGCATCTAGTTCACTGGAGCTATAGGGGGAGATGCAAACAGCTGCTGGGAAGGCATGGATGGGTAGTGTCCAGACAGACAGCAAAGATAGCCTAGACAGACAGCAAGCACCTAACAAAGCCATGCTTAGCTCTTATGTGGAACTTGTCATCCATGTATTTCAAAGCACATTATAAAGGAAGCTCAAAATCATCTTATACTGGGAAGCAGGCAGAATAGGTTCCAAGCACCATGTGGCAAGCTAGCAGCAGAATCAGGGCCAGAACTCAGCTCTCCTGTCTGACACATCAGAGCATGAGAGAGGCAACACTGTTTCTTGCCTGTTTGGTCACTGTCACCACATGAACAATATCAAGAATGAGATGGTGGTATGGAGACATCTTTCATTTCCTCCAGGCCATAGCTGAGGCACATAGTAGGAGGTTTGCAATGTTTCTGCCTATGCTATACTTACTGTGTGGATAAATTTAGGACTTCATTCTCTAGGGCACCTTTAACCAGTGCTAAATTAACCAGAGAAAAAAAAGTCTCCAGTCTCCTTGCTCAGTCTGCCTTCCTATGACAGGGGCAAGCTTTCATGCCTGGTGCAAGCACCAGCCTGCCCCCTGTCTACAGATCAGCCACCCTCCTCTCTCACCTGCCACACATTGATGTAATAATATTGATGTAATAATTAAGTGGGAGGCTGCCCATTATACACCCCAATATTAGGGGGGCTATCTGTGGCTCTGTTCCATCCCTGCACTGCAGCCCAAGCCTCCCAGATGGCATCTCAGGCAGTCAACTCAAATGTCCCCTTCACCCATTAACTGTGGCCCCTTCCCTGGGACCTTCGGTTTCCCTTTAAGTCCTGGCCCCATCTCAGGCCAGTCAGGACCCCGATCTCCTTTGCTCTATATGGATGTCCCTCGCGGTGGGCCCTTGGCCCTTTTTGACCCCTGTCTGGGTCCTGGCCCCAGCATTGACCAGTCAAGTCCCTCGGTTAGATCTAAGCCTCTTGCCTGCATTCAGGGATTGGGGTCCCCCATTCCCAGCTCAGGTGCTTCACAAAAGGTGCCTGGCCCCGCAGGGTTACTCACCCCAGCAGGCTCAGGTGCTTCAAGAAGCTTACCTGACCTTCCCTGGATTAGATGGAACATATAACTCACCCAGAGGTGAGGGCTGAGGTTAAGGTGCCCCTACCCACCTTTCACCGGGGTGGTAACTGGCATGGTATTTCCTGGGGTCTCCCACACCACTGGGAGGCCTACCAGGCCACCCACTCCTGGCAGGGTGCAGTTTTAGGTTGTGCCCAGGACCAGAGCCTCCTGCTCCTACCTGCAAGATGTTCCCACTCAGCCAGACAATATTTCTTGCCTGGTTCCCAGTAGTAAACTGCTCTTGTTTATAGGCAGCCAGCGTTCTAAAATGGCTGGCGTAATCCAAAACCCGCTGCGGTTTTTGAC
>NW_005842726.1:261446-267818 GCF_000455745.1 Alligator sinensis | reverse complement strand
CCCCCCCTCGCTTCCTCCTTTACTTCCCTCTTTTCCACCTCCAAGCTTACCTGTGACCTCCAGCCCCATCTGAGAGGACCAGTAGAGTCCTGGCTCCTGTTCACACCCCCTCTCACTATCCCTGTAGCAGCAAGTCACAGCTGTGCACGTCTGAGACGGCATTAAGCTTTAACCTTTGACTGCTCTGAAACTGCTCTAACTTTATGATGACATAAGGTTCCATAGGTTTAAAATGTTTTAAAGGTAACCTGTATGTAACAGCACGCATAAGTAACAACATATTATAGACTCACTACAGCATTTTTCCTCATTTTCAGTCCTAGCCCTTTTTCTGGGATTATACTTTAGGTTTTGTTAGTTTGGAAACATGTTCGTCAGCATATTAAAATAAAGAAAATTAAAGGACAGTCAAATATGGTGTCCAGAATATGTTTCTCAAAGGCAAATGGTGAAACTTAAGTCTATTTTTTTCTTAAAGTATGTTACTGTTTAAAATGACAGTTGATAGTCCACTAATTTAGTTTGTGAATCAGTGAAGTTATATGAAACTTGTCTTACACAATGATCATATACAAAGTTTACATTTTTCATTTGTGTTATTGATGTTTCTTTAGGTATTCTGGTGCAAACACTAAGGCAGTTGATGTTGATGACTAATGGTCTATTAAGTTACAGAAGAAAACAACCCATTTTTTTCATAAATATAATCACGTGCTGAATAGTTGATTAAAATTAATGCTTTCCTTCAGGCGGTTGCATTAATATTAGTTTGGGGTGAAATGGGCTGCTTTCCAGATATGATGCCTACTGCTTAAGCTACTACTCACCTTCTTATAGTGCTTTACTTGCCAATAACTTGTCATTTAAATAAACTTGAGACAGCTTGTCATAAGCGATTGTGAAATAATTGCCTGTGGGTCAACATAGTATTCCCAAGCAAAAATGTCTATTATCATAGTTTACAAGTAAATCTTTAGAAAATAATTTTGTAGGAGTTCATAATATTGCTTGTAGCAGTTCTCCTGATCGAGCATGTTGTGTCATTGCACATACATTATTGTGTTGTGCACAAAGGATGATATTTTTTCATAACTAAATCAGCAGCTCCTAAATGTCATCATAGAGAACTAATTTCTGTACATCTTGTATGCTTTTTTCCCTTTTGGAATTCAGCATATCATGACCCTATAAAACTAAAGATTAATAACCAGCTTTAATTGTCCTTTTTAGATAAATGCTGTGTCACTATTTCTTCTCTACCTGGTTGAAATGATATCCTCAGGACTGCAGATTATCTACAACACAGATGAGGTACTGTTTTCTGTTATTAGTAAAATATATACTGAAAGTTTCTCTTGGCTCTTACTTAAATTTTGAACTCTAAACATGACTTGTTTCTATATTTGTTGTTGGTCACTTGGTTTTAATGACTATCATTAAATAAGCTGGCTACATAATGAGTGGTAAAATGTTACAGCAACAAAGAATACATAGAACTTGATTAGACAAACTTTTATAACATTAAGACATATCAAGGAACCATAACAGTTGAAAGCTACCAGGTTCTTCTGGGATAGATACCTTCCAGTTATGCAATTCTGATCTTTCACCAGTGTCAGTGGCTTGAAAGCAAATTAAGATTTGAATGTCCTATTTATTTGTTTTTGCATCATTGTTGCCTCAATCAGTGATAACAAAAGTTGCATGTATCAAAGAAACACTGTTGTTAGGGATCTCAATAAATCACACTGAAAGTGTCCCCACAGTGGCTCCTTTAATGTGTTTCATTTTGCCACGTGACCTTCCCCTCCTCCCCCCGATTGTTAGGGGGGGCCCACTGACCAGGCTGTTTGCTGCTGATCGTCGGGGAAGTGAAAACCATAGCATATTTAAAACCTCTGCCAATGGGAGGAGGAGGGGCAGGGGGAAGCTAGTGGCAAAATTAAAAAGGAGCCACTGCAGGGGGCGCTTCTGGTGTGATTTACAGAGATCCCTACCTATTGTGAACCACAGATCAATTATAATAGTGAAGTTTTATCGTGAAAATGTTAGGAGAGTAGCTCTAATACCAGTTGCAAAAACATCCTTTCATCTGTCTTGCTTGTAGACTAGGAGTTTTGCACAGGATAACATGTCCAAGCATGAGCCACGTGCAAAAGGAAGTGTTTCAAGCTCTGAAAAGGATGTTTACAGAGATGATCTCACCCATCTCTGAAATCTAATTGTGTTATAGATGATGGGAGGAAGAAGTAGGAATTGCTAACGGTGCTTTATGATGGTAATTTAAAAATTTTTGTCAATGTGGATGAAGTCAGTATTTCTAATCATGCTTCTGAAACAATTTAGGTTTAATGAAAACAACTAGTAGTTTCATTAGTATAGCTGTGTATTTGTCAGGCTTCGCAACTCACATAGAACACAGGTAGGTCTTTACATTAACTAATGTGACACAGGAAAGAGATCTTGGAGTCGCATGGACAGTTTGCTAAAAACATCACCTCAGCATTCAGCAGCTGTCAAGGGCAAACACAATGTTAGGCATTATTAAGAAGGGACTTGTAAATGAATTGGAAAGTATTATCGTGACCCTTTTTATAAATGTATGGTCTGTTCATGCCTTGAATACTGCCTGCAGTTTTGGTACCTCCCTCCCCACTCCCCCCGCTAGTAAGTAGGGCTATGCGAAACAGCACTGTTCTGTTTCGCCTTGAGTTTCGATGGAACAGTGTTTCGTATCGAATTTCATTTTGATTCGAAACAGCTGTTCCGTTTTGCTTCATTGAAACAGTGAGGCTGTTTCGATGTTTTGCTAGTTTCCCCAGTGCCCAACTGGGCTGATTTCCTTTCCCCAGCCTGATGTAGCTGGGGATGGGAACTCAGCCCAGCTGGACTGACTTCCTATCCCCAGCACTATGGTCAAAATGTTTTGACTTTCAAAATGTTTCGACTAGCCTCATTTTGTTTTGAGGCTGTTTCAAAGCCCTTTGCTTAGTTTCAATTTTGCTGTTTCGACCTCAAAATGAGTCTAAACAGCATCGAAACAAAATGGCCGGCGAAATTTCGCACAGCTCTACTAGAAAGGATACAGAGGAGGGCAACAAGAATGAATTGGACATGGAGAAGCTTCTGCATGAAGAGAGACTAAATAGACAGGACTTCTCCTTTTATGAAAGAGATGCTCGAGGGGAGAAATAATAGAGGTTTACAAATATTAAATCATGCAGAGAAAGCAAATAGGTACTTAACTATTTGCTATCTCTTGAAATTTGAGAATGAAAGGACATAACATTAAACTATTGGGTAGTATGTTTAAAACTGTCAGAGTTTATTTATTTATTTGCAATATCATGCAATTTAACTTGTGGAACTCATTGCCACAAGATGTTGTGGAGGTTGATCATTTAACACAGGTTAAAACAGGAATGACCAAAATCACAAAGAAAAGGTCTATCAGTACATATTGAATATAGAAGGGAGGTATGCAACCTCTGAATCTGAACTTACTAAACCTCTGAATTCTGGAAGCTACAGAGGGAGAAGAGCAAGGAGTGGAAAATTCTTTACACTGTATTTTTTCACATTTAACGTACACCTTTTTTCACACAAAAAAAAACAATTCGTGGAAATTAGTATGCACATTATATGAGAGAGAAACAGATTTCCCATGGGTCTGGAAAGTTGGCAGTGGAAGAGTGGTAACAGTTAACTTTGCCACATTCCCCTGCCACCAGGTTTCCAGACCCGTGGAGCCCCATGTCCAGATGATATAACTCAGTATCCTGAATAGAGTCAATGTACAGGGTCAGTCCACAGCCATACCCCACACATGGTCTTGGACCTGGCGCACTGGCTGGGAACTGATGTGTCAGGTTTGGGAGCCAGCATGTGTCATGGTCCTGGTATAGTTCCCATCTGACCTGCAGGACTAACAGCTGGCTTGTCTTCCTAGCTTCTGCTACTCAGTTCCTCTGTAAAAATATTTTTTCCTCCTTAATGCTTTTCAGAAACAATGCATAGTATATACAGGAGCATGTTAGCTGCAAGAAAGAACGTTATACCCTTGTAACAGGGAGCCAGGGACTCCCTGTTATTTTAAGGGTGGCAAACAGCTGCAGGGAGTCCCAGGTTCTGAGAGGTGCTTACCAGGAGCCAGGAAAGGCTGGTCAGTAAGGGATAGATAGGCTGCAGGCACCCAGCACAGGATAAGTGGTTCAGCAATGAGGCAGCGGGGCAGAGAGGCCAGAGTGGCAGAGTGCCAATTGCAGTTCTGGTAGCGCAGCAATAGTAGTGTAGGACAGAGCTCAGCCTGGAGAAGAGGGATACTATTGTAACAGTTATGCCAGTTTACGAACCTAATGGAGGACCCTTGCAGCTGTCCACAGGAAGGCACATGACTCTCAGGGCGGTGGCTTGGTGAATATATAAGCCCAAGGCTGAGTCTAGGGAGGTAGTCTGGCCCTGCAGGCTAGAGGGGAAATTGCTCCTGAGCAGAGAGGCTGCAGAGGCTTGCTGGGCTGACTCCTGAGTTGACGTGGGGTACTGCATGTAAGACGGATGGCTTGCAAGGGAAAATGACCAGGGTAGGGACAGGTTTGGGTTGCACCACCAAGGAGCTGAGATTTATGTTCGGACCCAGTGTGAGGCAGTTTGTTCTAGCCAGCAGGCTTATTTTGTTTATAGTTTAGACTGCTGGTTTGGGCTGGGATTGGCAGGGGAAGAAGGAGGTCCCATTTGGATGCCTAAGAGCATGAGAACATTTGAAGACTGAGGGACAAGTCAGGGGATTGGCAGGGCCTGAGTGGAGTGACCCCTAAGCCCAGGAAATGGCTGTATCTTGGACTGAGGCTGAGGACCCACTGCAACTCTTAAAGACACAGAGGCCTGAAAGGGGCAGATCATGGACTGGGGCTGAGGGTCCATCTAGACAGTTAACTGGTAACAACTGTGAGGTATGAGCATAGCTGTAGGGGAAGTCAGAGGCCACAAAATTGTCCTTTAAGGCCCATGGTATGCTGGTGCATTGATCAACAACAGACAAAAAGTTGCTCTGGGGTCCTGGGCAGCCTCCTTTTTCTGAAGTTAAGCAGTTACTTGTAGAAAGGTGTGACAGGAAAGAGGGTATAAGGGAGAATAGGGAACCAGAGCAAAGCAGGATCTATATGGCCAGTGGGGGTGTTACTAGAGTGGCTAGAGACCTACTTCTGCTACAGATCTGTTCACTCTTCTGCATGCACTCTTGTCCACTGCATGAGATGGGAGTAGATGCACCTATTGTCTGTGCCGGTAAATGGTAGTTCTTATGAATAGCTAATACTTTTAAAACACTCTTCTCCAGAATTTATTTCCTTTCTCTCATTTCACATAGGTTTTATATGAAATCTAAACCTGTCACTTTTTTTCAAAAACTCATTCTTTCCTGAAGAACTCTGGTGGACATTAATCAAATAAAATATGTATTCCAGGAAGTTGAATGGAAATGTAAAATTATGCAATTTTTGGTGTGTTAAATTGAAGGTAGCAGACACAGTTTACAACTTAAGAGCAGGCTACTTTTCTCATTGACCTGATCCATAATTTGCTGATAATAACTCTCTTTTAGATCAGTAAGCCCTTTTCATATGTACATTGTTTCAGGAGATTTATTTTTGTTTGGCTTATTGGGTCTGATCTTGTATTATAGTTGGAAAAAGTTTGCAAAAACATAATAACGTTTAAATTATACATTTTACTTATTAACAGTTCCTCTTGTTTGTTAGCTACCTGGCCCTGGCTGTTAAATGGTAGAATTTTTGGGGAGACTGGATGATTTCGGGGGTCCTGGTTGTCTCTGTTTAAAAATTGCAAATTCTCAGATTAAACCCCCCAAAATCTGTTTTTCCACAAGTAAAATGAAAATCTACTCTGTGTGTGTGTGTGTGTGTGTGTGTGTGTGTGTGTGTGTGTGTGTGTGTATCAGTGGAACACAATGTTTTATTGCTATATTTACAATTTTAAAGCAGTTTGGAAGCCTACCAGTGCATCAGTCATTATAATAAAATAAACTCTAAATACATATATATTTTCTGTTAGATTTTGGGTTTTTTTTATTATGGAAAATCAGAGTTCCCCCTGACCCCTTCACTCACCAGAACATGGGTCCAACTGTGGCTGTCTCTCCACTGCTTTGTGGCACTGAGCAGCCCTGATGCAGTGCCCATGCTGGTGCCCCTTATTCCCAAGCCACAGCCCCCCTTGCCTACTGGTGCCCCTTGCTCCTGACCCTCTGCTCCCAGACCCCCCAATGTATGAGGAAGAGGGTGGATGTGTGGGGATGGAGGGGTGTGGGAACAGGTGACATGGGGGTGGGGAACGTAGGCCACGTGTTGGGGGCAC
>NW_005842726.1:259826-261436 GCF_000455745.1 Alligator sinensis | reverse complement strand
CCCCCCCCCCCCCCCCCCCCCAGGTTTGTGTGCACACAGTGGGGTGAAGGACTGTAGCCTGTTCACACCAGCTCTGGGCAGGAGTTGCCTCTGTGGCCCAGAGGGGAGGACCCAGCATGGGAGACAGCACCACACCACCATGGCCACCAAGGTGAGGCATCCCCTGCCCACCTGCTGTGCCTCACTTTGGTAGCCATGGCAGCGCAGCGCTCCCTCCCACACCAGGTCCTATGTCCTGGGCCACAGAGGCAGCTCCTGCCCAGAGCTGGTCGAGCCCAGCTGCAGCCCCGGGCCCAGCTATGGGAAGACCCATATCTTGGTTATCTTGGGAGGACCTCCCTCCTTACCCCCAGATGCATTGCTTGTGGCCTTCCCCACCATAGATAGTAGCTCCCCCACGGGAGCTACTTTCCACTGCTTTTCTTGTTGCCATGTTCATGTGTTCACATGTGCATGTACACATGGGGCCCCCTGCATTCTGCTCCCCACAGCCCCTTGCAAACTGGATGGCTGCCAGCCTGGAAGGGGAAACCTACAGTTTCTTGGGTTTTTCTTCTTTAAAGGAGAAAAACTGTTTCTTCCTTGTGTCTTTCTGCAGCAAATGGAAAGCCTGGATCCCTGGTGATTATACACAATCATCTTAAATTCTGTTTTTCTGGTAGTAGTTAAGTGCCTAGTTAACAACTTACATTTCTATTTTTATAATTGCTGCAGAAACAGACTATGGAAAAAAAATCTCAAGTTCATTTTTGTTACTTAATTTTTTTCAAATAGCATTGTAGCACTGAAATGAACTCTGCTTGCCACTTAGTCATGTCATTATGTTTTGGTTATAACTAGCATTCTTGCCAACCTCTGTGTGTTTGTGTCGTATATATGTTTACATGGTGAAATTTTGTAAAATACTGGATATTTGCTTAGCTTGTGTAGATATGCCTGCCTTGGATCAGGGCCTCTCTCCTTGCCCTCTCTCTGAAGAGCACCGTATTTTCCCAGTGCAGTCACCCACCACAACTTGATGAAAAACTAGGTAGAATTCTGCCTAGGAGGAAGCCATGCTCTCCAGTAGGGCAGACTCTCAGCCAAACTTTCATGTTCCTATGTTGCTTGATGGCAAGATCCTTATGGGGTCCAAATTGGGAGCTCCTCCACCCCTGCACTTCTACCACAGGCCTCTGTGTTAAACTAGCTCCAGTTGTTAAGTCTTTACAGCTGGAGGCTCTGAACAGCGTCTTCCAGGGTTACTATCGGGTATCTCCCGCAGTCCATCTGTTATCAAAATAAGAAATGTAGCCAGCTTAACTGCCTCTCACCCTCCTTCAGTGTGCCTCTATGGCATCTGATGGGAGTTCTTATCATTTCTGGCTTTCTTTTTGTGTTGTCCCTGGGCTCATCCAGCCTATCGGCACCAGTCCTTGCCCTACAGCTGTGGCTCGTTCCTCCAATTTGAAGGCGAGTTGCCTGAGGTGAACTGGGGTAAGGTTTCCCTCATCCGGGCCCCTAAAACCCACGGAACGCAGCATCCTTGCTGGGGCAGTCCTGGACAGGGTCTCTCTCACCAGCAGTCCCTGAGTCCTGGTGGGACCTTTTGGGCTGCGGCACTGGGGCTG
>NW_005842726.1:245264-259795 GCF_000455745.1 Alligator sinensis | reverse complement strand
ATTCCTGCAGCTCGCCCTGGTGCTGTCTGAACATTTCACCCTCTGGCTGGTAAGGGGAAGGGAGCGAGTGGGGGATTCTCCTTTCCCACTGCCTTTGCTCTGCTGCAGCTTGACATACTACATCACTTTATCATTGTTACCATTCAAAAGTTTGTCTTTATACAGTTTCCAGGAAGAGAACTGGAATATAGAGGGAATTGGGTTCTCCACAATTTACAGCACATTCTCATTCTTACTGGTAGATGCAGCAGTGTCCATTCTTGACACCGTTTTCTTCATGAGCATTTGCTTAGTGATCATCTAGTGAAAAGTGCTAGCCTGTTTTAGAAGCAGATACAATTGAAGCATCTTATCCTCGTCATTAAATTAAAAGGAAGGTGCAGGGGTAGGAAAGATCATTTTTTAGTTTATTTTTCCTTTATAATGCCCCAGAGAGGGTTTTCTTCTCTTCAGATTTAAATAAATATATGTTTAGTTTCTTTTCCTTTATAACTGAAGAAATCCATTTTTTAAAGGTATCATGAACTGGGGGTTCACAGTATGTTTTGTATGATTTCTTGAGTTTATTTTACTAATATGGTATGTGTAGTTTCTATGTAAAGGTAAAATCAAGCTGTATTAGTCTTATTGTTCTTATGTTTATATACCTTATGGTATTTGATGTGAAATATATTTGTACAGTTTGAATAGGGCCAGGATTGCACAGGATGATGATGGCTTTCAAGTATTAAGCAGTGAGTTTCTTTGGCACTTAGGATGGCTGAAAAACAGTAGTAGCTTAGAATGAGCATTTGATTTGAACTGTTTACTGTCTCCCTTGAATTTTCATTCTGAAAGAAGTTTGATTCCTGGCTAATTAAACAATTGGGAAAAGAGGCTGTATGTTGGATTAGTGTGCCTCCGTATCTGAAAGGATCTACATATTTTCTTAGTCTTAAAAAGAACCAGAAAATCTTTATAGTCTGGAAAACCAGCATCTTTGGTGGGGCGGAAGTTACTGCCATAGTGGGAACCCCTCTTGGAATCCATTTGGTGATATGTGTGAATATATCACGTATAGCCAGAAAGGCAACTAGACTTAAACCTGCTTTGAGAGCATGGTTTTGTCTTCAGTCCGCTTCAGCAAAGAAGAGGCTGAGGTCCTTCAGTTCTGTGGCTGAGTAAAGAAGCTGACAGGAGAATTTGAAGGAAGAGGTCAGAGGCAGGGTCTGCTTTTTTAACTTTTTGAAGCTGGCAAGGGACTGTCTCCTTGAATTTAAGGTGCAGGGTAAGACCAGGTGATTGTTCTGATATTTTGTTTAACCTGAAATCTCTGCCTGTATCTCAACATGTAGTTACTGATGTCTTGTGCTTGATATTTTTTATAATAAATCATTGTTATTTTTTATAAACCCACTTGATGTCAATGATGCTTCTGATTCTGGAGTATTTGACCACATAGGCCTGCTGCACTTGACCAGACTAGGGCATGATCCTTCTAGCTGTAGATTCCCCTCTGCAAAGAGCTGGCAAGGCCTGAGCAAGACAGATAGGTCTGAGGCACCACAAGCAAAGGAACTGTCCTCTGGTTCTTAGTGGTCAAGCACCAAACGGCAGAGAGGTGTGGGGCAGAAGGGCATTCCAAAGGCGTGGGAGCACTCCCAAGATGAACCTAGACTGCGTCTGGGGCCAGGGCATTACGCTAGTGTTTAATTTTCTATTATTTTTTTGTGAAATTATACGAATGATTACAGTACACAATATGTTCGTGCTTCTTTAGTAACCCTTGGTATATGGACTGCTAAAATCTCCATTATCTGTTGACTTGTGTAATGTAAAATTTAAATCTCTGGAATAGAATGCGTCTGTCTGTGCAGAGCACTCTGATTGGTTATTTCAGTCAGCATTGTGATTGGCTTCCGAGACCACCAATCAGAGTGCTTGTAAAGCATTACAGACAGACTAAAGCTTTTATTATATTAGATTCTAAAATTATTTCCTAACTAATTACAATTCTTGCAGACTTTCTAGCTTTCTTTATGATTTAACATGCACACCGCATTGTGTGTGCCTTTTTGTAAGTAAAACAGATGCAGTATACTGGAGACTGCCTTTAAACACTAAAAATTACATTTGTGATTGAGTAAAGTTTTATTAATATGGTATATGTAATTACGCAGCATTGGTGGACTCTTTTTTTTTTTTTTACATAAAAATCAGATGTATACCAGCCAAAAATCTGGACCTGACCGTCTTATGGGTTTGTTTTGGGATTTTTTGTTTGTTTTGTTTTTTTCTGGGGCAGGGTTTAGTGCAAATTATACTAATGTTCTTAAACTTTAAGGCAGTAAACGGTGAGGAACTAAAATGTCGTCATAACACTTGTGAATAGTGCATTCTGGCAGTATCAAATGGTAGGTAAAATTATGAATTTATCATTGTACTTGAAAAGCAGGCATAGAACTGTCTAGTGGATTAGGAAACAATCTATCCTGATTGGGTTTTATAGAAGATATGTCTAGACATGCATAATTAGAATGGGTTGGCTGTTGTGTTGCTACCAATCAGATTGTCAAGTAATATGATGTTGCTTTTAACTCAGCCTCTAGGTTTTTTTCAGAACTGCTGATCTTAATAGGTTTGTTTTGTTTTTATATAACTAATAATGTCATGTATTGGAAGTAAACTTCTATCTTTGTCTTTCTATTTGGGATAAGAGAGGAAACTAGTAAAAATGTCATCAATTATCTTTTTAATCCACTTTAAGTTATGATGGTTTATTGGAAGGCAAGTAGACACGTAGGACACAGGAGTTTCTTCATCTTTAATATATTAATATTATCTTGGTTTATCTGCCAAGTATAAAGAATATTAAAAACCAAAACGTTATGGTTGTGACTTACAAAATATTTCCATGATATTACTTTTAAAAATGATGGTAGTTAGAACGGCTGCCTAATGATATATACTGTCCCTTTCTCATTACTATCATATTTACTCAAGTATAAGACTAGATTTTTTCCCCCCAATCAGCATGTGGGGAAAAAGCTCCTTATCTTGTATTTGAATATAAGAAAACCTCATTAAATATATTTCTATCATTAAACTGCTGCCAAAAGCAGCATGTGCTTGGTGAAGGAAACCAACTATTAAGCTGATTAAATGCAGCCAGTACTGAGCATCATTATAAAACATATGGCCTATATTGGGCAAACATACTGATGAGAACTTATCACAAGGATAGATAATGCAGCTCATCTGAATAAGATGTATGGTAGCACCCATTGTGCTCAGTGCCCCTCAGAGCTGATTCTTTTTAAAGTTATGTTGAGCTACTACACTGAATGTGTTCTGACTTCTTCACTCCCACAGACGAGCTTTTTCCTTTCTTTCCCATTTCAAAATATTCCTGTTTCTTCACCAGCCTTAGATGTTTAGGGCCCTATTTGGCAATGTTTCCCAAACAGTTCACTGAGAATTCCCCTCTCACTTTCTCTTGCATCCTGTTGCATAGGATTATTGTGGCCCCACCCTCCATGAGATAGATCCAGACCATGTTGCCCTGTTCCTCATCTGCATATACATTTTTGGATGATCCCAGGACTCATGATGAGAACATCCCATTCCAATCATGAGTGGGGGGCCTAATTGGGGAGAGTAGTGTCTGGAGTGTACACACATACTGAGTAGTGCTGAACTATGGGATCATCAGTGCTTGAAATGCTGTTGACTCAGCTGGGGCCCAGCCCAATGAACTGTATGGCAAATTGTGAGCCTTTTAGCTTTTAGCCTTTTAACCCTAATAGCATGCATAGTTGTATGGTATATAAGTGTTTATGGAGTACCCCATGCTAAAAATTTCAGCAGTTTAAAAAAACTGATGCATTATTTTTGCATGAATTAAATCTATGGCTTTATTACAGGTCTGATTATTTTGAGGTTAGTGTTTTCAAATTTGCTTTTCACTTCCATATGCTCAGGCAGAGCAGGGTCTGCCAGTAAGGATGGGGAAAGGGGCTGTGGGGGACTTATTTTCCTTGCTGTAGCAGTGGGATAGGAACACATTTAAGGCAAACTTCCAATAATTAGTGTCTATACTTAGAAAATTATAACAAATGTTATAAACTTTCCATATATAGAATCTAGTTATTCTGGGGATCATTGTATATTCAAGATCATCTTATATTCTTGTAAATACATCTCTTGTTTCCATATGCTTTTGATGGAAACCCCTCATATAGTGTGTAGATTCTCAACTTTTTTAATAACCAGTAGCACATGCAGCCCTGCAGACATCCAATAGCAACATTTGATATTTCATCCTCATCTCTGGATTCAAAGATTGATTTGTTTAGCTAGAATATATATGGTGATAAATACTTTTCTTACCCTCTGTAGGAATGTACAAGGGTTCCTTGTTAGTAATGAAATAGCTTCACAGTTGAGAAACCTGTATGCTCAAGATAACAAAATTGTGCTCCTTGTCTTCCACATTTCCTTGCATGCCATTTTTTTTCCCATGATGAAGTAACATTTTGCTGAACCCTATACCTGAATCAGATTTGTTTCCTTCCTCTTGTTATATTTAAGTACTCTGATTCCTGTCAGTGAAAAAGGCAGGTACATGGCAGTTACAGAATACTTTTAATCAACAAGAGATTTCTCCTGATTGCTTCCTCTTCACTGAATCTAAGGCAGTATAATGATAGAGAGAAACAGTCTTTTCCAAAAAAAATTGTGGAGTTATGATTTAACATTTGATTCAGTTACTAAGCTAAGTTGTATATTTGTAACTGATGCATTTTTGGAGCCATCTAATGCCATTTTTGATTAAGATTTTTTTTTATTTGTTGTTATTCTGTTGGCTAATTCCAAGTTTAAGTTGTTGAATTTGAAAGTATATTACACTGAGACTTTTTTTAACCTGTAAATTGGATTTCAGATATAATCCTTAAATGGGTTCATCCAGTTGAATGATCCAATTTGTAATAGTAACATGACTTACCAATAATGGGGTTTATTCTAAATTTTTAGTTTGTTCTAAAAATTCAGAATAGCTTTTTGTCCTTTACGGGCGCATCCAGATGAGAGCGCATGTGCATCTTGCAGCATCTCAAATCCGTTTGAGATGCTGCAAGACACACATACAGGAACAAAAAAAAGTTCTGGTAGATGGTTAATGTTTAATAGGCTGTCAACCTGGAGATATGCAGTGCTGAGGCAAAATTAGACCCCAGAATATATGGGGTAAAAACAAACAAACTGCCCTGCAGAACAGTGGGGCAAGGCATAGTCCTGGACTGTGCCTGGAGGCAACCTGGGAGTCGGTCCTCAAAGAACAAGACTCTTGTTTTTGGCCAGAGTGACTCTTTGGTTCTCCTGCTGCCCCTGGCACTGTCACAGGTAAGTTAGGGATGTGGGGTTGGGGTGTTTGATGTTGGGGCTATGAAGAATGGCGGGGAATGTCAGGGGGGGTGGGGACGGGCATGTCCATATTAAATTATTAATTTAGTTTAATTGTTTGTCATGTTGGTATACTTTGCTTTTGTAAGATGTTGTATGTTTAAAGAAAACAATCTAGCATTTACTTCTACAATGTTTCTGTGTTTTTTGTAATATAATGAGGGTTCAAACAGGAAAACCAATCCTTAAACAAGAGGAAGTTTTCTATAAAATAGTAAAATATTCATATATTTTACAGTACTATACAATTCTATCCAGTAGCAAAAGGTTTTCTCTCAACTACAGCAAATAGAACTCTTTATAAAACTGACCTATTTTTCTTAAAACCATCGTTCTTTAGGTCTATTTTTGAAAATGTCATTTAGCCTGTATTTAGACAATTTGTTTTTAGAGGACAGGGTATACATTAAATGCAATGAAGCAACACATTACTTATTCTTTCCACCTCAGAAGTAAAAAAGTTGTCTCCATTCCAAGATGGAGGGCTGTAAGTGGTTTATCAATTTTTGGTTCAAATTTAATGTGCTTTCTTTCCCTCTGAATAATATTTTTTATTCAAATTATATATATATTTTAAGAAGTCATTTTCAGTTTGTTTATTTCTTACCACAAAACATATATTAGAACCTACAATAGCTTTAAAATATTTAAATTACTAAGTAGACATGTGAAGCAAGCCATCCAAAATTTAATGATATTACTGTAATCTTTTTGATGATACTAGTTATTCAGTTAAACAAGGGAAAAATTAAGCCAAGACACTAGAGTATTTCAAGCTGTTCACTGAATTAAAAAACTCCAGTTGCCATCTGCATATTTCTGCCTCATGGGTTTAACTTTAGTGGTGAGATCCTAACTAGCAGTGCCCGTTGAAATGTACTTGTCTTGCTTCTCCCTTCACAATTCCTGAGCAACCTAAGGCTGAGGCTGTCTCAGGGAGTGTCTCACTCTGCCTCAGTTACTTAAGTTTTTAATGGACTAAGAATGTTGTGTTCTTCTAATAGTCTTAAAGTACAGAGGGAAACCGGCAACCCTCTTCCCCATCTTTGGTAAAGGCCCTATTTCAGTGCATTGTTGAGTTCTTTGCTCCATCGCATTATCTCTGGCCTGTCACTTTAATTAAGGTCAGACATTCTGTAAATCTTTTTTTCCTAAACTGGGATTAAAAATGGGGAAGCTATATTTTCACAAGCATTATCCAGTTGTGGAAAGCTTCATTCTAGAGGCTCATTATTGATTTATATTTCTGTTTCTCAATGGATAAGATCCCACTCTACCAGAGCTAAGAAGGCTTCTCCTGCATAGCTTAAAACATAGCAGCCATGGAAAGATGTAAAGCTGCCACCTGAAATTCTCTTTGTTCATTCAAAATAATGCTTCTTGGGCTTAGTGTAAAGGTCTGAGGCTAAGTTTAGTTGAGCATGCCTTCAGTCACTTATTTTAGTAAAAAACACTTCTTATCCTGCCTTCATGGATTTGTTGCTTTCTAATCTATCACATGAATGGGAATATGCAGAGGTTCCATAAAGGAGAAATGAAGGTTATTTGTAACTGGTGTTGTTGGAGATGCATTTGGCATATTCATGCACCCTGCCCAGCTCCTCTTTTTCCTTAGTCTTAAATATAAGTTATACCTGAGGATGGCAAGAGAGCGAAATTATGACTGAGGGACTAGAGCAGTACACCACCTTTTTTTAAAAAGTCTTTCGCCTGGAACATTTGGAAGTGGTGAGAGATAAGGCAGGCAGAGGCATGGGAACACAGTCTAAGCTGTATCCAGCTGGTACAATGCATGGTGACAGTATGCAGAGTGCTCTTGGTATGAATAAGTAATGTTCCTTTTTCTCTCAATATTCCTTTTGCTCATTACCCTTACTGTATAAAAGAACACCAAGAATATTTCTTGGATTCCCTGTAGCCTCTCTCTTCAGAGTCTATGCAATGTCTTCTTTGACATTTCTTATATTGTCTAAAGGAGAGTGTTCTTTGATTGCTTTAACTGAGAATCATGTGTTACAGATTTAGTTTTTCTTTCCTGTCTTGGAGAATGGAACTGAAACAGTGCTACTGTAGTTAAAAGTTCTGGTAGATGGTTGATGTTTAATAGGCTATCAACCTGGAGATGTTTGTATGTAGGTCTTCTGGCTAGGGGAAAATATTGCACACAAGGCAGCTTATTGTCAGGTGCTGAAACTGCCAAACTCATTCCCCAGTTGCATCTGTTTGAAGAATTTTATTTGCAGAAATAATTGAGTCCCATCTTTGTATCCATAGCAAAGAAAACTGCAGGTAATTATGTAAATGAATGAACTTGATCAGAGTATCTGTACAGAGGGCTGACATCATTGGTATTTTCACTCATCCATCTTGTAACATCTTGTTCTACACTTGTATGGTTTGGCTACGTCAGTTTATCACAGTTGCCTCTTAATTTTTGTATGAGCCTTTTGACACGAGCTTGGGTTCCAGATATATGACATGATTACTTATACAGTAGTTTACCCTAGATGTTACTGCCAAGTGAAGGGTGGACATGATAATCTCTCCCAAGCTAATTGCCAACAGCAGGCAATATTAGAGTGCCTGGCAAATAGCTCCTGAGGGAATTAGTTGGCACTGAGCAAATGGCTGCCCCCAGAATGAAATTTATTAAGGAAGTGCATATACAACACATTCGAGGTAGTAACTTTCCCATGCAGTACAATTGCTATATGTTTTTCAGTGGGTGACTTTTTACCCTAGGCTTTAGAGATTTAATACAAAAATAGATCAAGGGTGTAGGTTGCAGCTGTGTTGGTCTAAGGACATAGGCAGACAAGGTTCTTTGGGTGAATCGGATATCTTTTATTAGACCAACTTAAATAGTTGGAAAACAATTTTTAAGCAAGCTTTTGGGTTCAAAAACCCTTCATCAGGCTAAGGAACTTTCAGTGGTTGGTGTGTGCTCTTCCTGGATGGAATGAAAAGTAAAGAAGCCAGAGGCTGGGCTGGTATGCATGCAAGATAGGCAGTCAGTGAAGATGTAGATTGAGGAGTCAATGGGTGAGAGAGAGTCTGGGTGCGGGGGAGAGAAGGGGGATGAATAGTGGAGAAGTACCTGGGGAGTCAGATGTCAGGCAGGTGTAATGTGTCATACATCCAATGTCTATATTTAGTCCATGGTTTTTAGTATCCAGGAGATTGATGAAGTGGAGTTCATAGGCTCGTCTCTGGGAAGTGTTTTGTAAGTTTCCATTGAGGATCAGGACTGAGAGATTGGAGAGAGAGTGGTTTTCTTGTGAGAAATGTGCCCCCACAGGTCATTGGGTATTCCTGTCTTTGATAGATTTCTGGTCTGCATTCATTCTGGTGCGCAGTTGTTGTTTGGTCTCTCCTACATATTTTCCATCAGGGTATTTGGTGCATTGAATGAGTTATATTACATTTCTGGGGTGCATCTGTAAGATCTGGGAATGCAGATGGCTCTGTTGTGGGGTGTAGTAATTGTGGGGGTGTTGGAGATGTGTTGGCAGGTTTTGCATTTCTTGCAGGCGCCTCAGAGGAGGGATGGGTGCAAAGGCAGAGACAATTGTACGCCCCACGGTTGTTGAGAATAGGCGAGCCAAGGAGCAGGCCAAAGATTCACCATCCAGTGGCCCTGAGAGTGTAGGGAAGGTGGAGCCCCAAGAACTTCTCTGATGGGTAGTACCAAGAGTAGTGAGAAACCCCGGGAGGGAACCCCACTACTGGAACATAGAAGACCAAACTGTGGCAGGTGACTGTCAGGGCTCCCCTCAGGGTGGAGCGCAACCCAACACGTAAGTTCCAGGGACACACCTCTCGGATGGAGTTGGGTGAACACTCGAAGGCCTTCCGTGATCGTCTATATGAAGCCCGATGGGGGCACTGTGAAAAAGGAAATAGCTGGAAATTAGGAAGACACAGGGAAGAAAAGTAGGGGAGGGGAGAAAGGGTGGGGGGAAGAAAAGTATAGGTTAGGTCTGCCAGGTATGTGGTGAATCAGGTGTCAGGCAGGTTGTAATGTGTCATATATCCAGTGTCTATATTAAGTCCCTGATTTTTTTGTATCCGGTAGATTTAGGAAGTGAAGTTCGTAGGCCCATTTTGATGCTTTGCTTTTGTACACTACAGTTGCCTTCATAATCACAAGGTTTAGAGTGAAAACCAAGATGAAAGAACTGGTTCTGAAAGATTCCTTGTTTGCAGATGATGTGGCCTTGGTCATCTACAATGAATCTTCCCTGCAGAATCTCTTGGGCAGATTTTCTGAATCATGTAAGAACTTCAGAATGGCAGTTAGCCTCAAGACTGTGATGTACCAAAGGGTGAAAGAACCAGGGTGGATTTGATTTAAATCACTGGTCAGGAAACCTCAATTAATGAGTTTTCTACAAAAAGTGCGTTCTTGTTGTTTGATATAAACTTAAATACATATTATTCAGAACTCAGAGGTAGATGTAGGTTTCATTTTTAGAAGGCACACACTATACATTTTAAAGCAGTGATTTACTTTGATATTTTTCAGGTTCATTTTCCAGCTACTGTATCAAAACTAAAATATGATTTTGTTATTTTATTTACCAACGCTAATTGAAGCAGGTATTTGTGAAGTCATTGGGAGGTGAACTATCTCCAATTCACTAGATTAATCATGGATATTCAGGGGATATTTTTGCTATGCTATATTAGGAGGACAACAACTGTCACCAAAAACAGCAGACATTTAAACCGTTTTATTTAACTAAAACAACAAGCGTATATATCATGGATATTAACAACAAATGTACAGTTATTTTAACAAAACAGGCATATGGGTTTTTGAATTTTTAACTATTTTAGTTATAAATGTGAAATTATTTTTAACAAAAATACAAATAGGTTATTTCAGCTAGCTCAACATGAGAAATTTAAAATACTGGATTATACAGCAAACTCAGTCTTCACCTTCCTCTTCCTGTTTATTCATAGCCTGGAAAAGAAAGACAAGCTTTCCTGCTTTTTTAGTTTCCAAGCAATTTCTCAAATTAGAGTTAGTCCAAAGGAAGAAAATATTCTTTCTATACCTGCAGAAGAAGCTACTGCTGTTAAAAGCTGGATTATCACTTCAATAGTCTCTGATGGATCCCAGGTGCTTAAGTGACTTCCAACAGTTCACTGGTGTGACTTGCTTTAAAACCTCATCAGCAAACATATATTTCTTGAATGCTTCACCCTTAGCCCTGAAATTTATTATACTTGGTATTATGGAGGGATGATTTCTGGATGCCCATATCATAGTCAACTCCTCTTCTTCAGCAGTTCAGGATTAACCCTGGTACAGAGTAGTGAGAATATGGGCAAGACTATGAGGTGGTGCTTGATCCATTCATTTTTTTTTAACGCATGTAATTTAACTTTGTCACTGTATATTTCTCTTTTCAAGGTCTCCATTCCTTCCGAACTTCAACAGCATCAGGAATAAAACAGTGATTTCCCTGCACTTTGCTCAAGGCTACAGAAATAGGCTTCAGGATAGTCAGCATACATTCTACATTTGTCTTTACGGGCTACAGAAATAGCCTTCAGGATAGTCAGCATACATTCTACATTTGTCTTTACCCCAATGTTGAGAACTTTGGTTATGACAGTTCTGTCTATATTGTCACCATTTTGTTCACAAATTGTCATCAGATTAGGCCAGTTCTCAATATATCACTCAAAACAGTTCACTACTGAGTTCTATCACATGTCTTGTAGGAGAGTTACTTTGGTTTCTTCCGCTTTCTTCAGAGTAGCTGCTGCAAAGTGGATTGTTATGGAAGTGTTTTGCAATTTCAACAATATTAGCCTTTATTTCTGGAGCACTGATTAGTCGTTGGCTAAGAGATGTATCAAATGAGTGCAGCAGCCATGTGTAGCTTGGGGCTTTCTTCACTTCATTCTAGATTTCTTCTCGTATTTGATGCATTTGCTGCATTGTCTGCGACAAAGCTGAGTACTAGACATTTGAATTTTTTTTCACAGTTTGTTATGCTTTTACTGCTACTTGTAAGTATTCTGTTGCATGTGCATTTCCTGATATATCAATCATTTCTATAAGATAGACATTTCTGTAAGAGTCTCTTCTTCTGTTGTCACACATATTGCTGGATCACTGTGGACATTGCTCCACCCATCAAGACCTAAGTTAACAATTTCCTCCTCTAGACTTTTTGCATACTGTTCAGTTTCTTTCTCGAATACTTGATCCAGCAATTTGCCTGCTATATTTGCTCCTTTGAGTGGACTGTATCCTGGTAGTAATGACTGAACCATTTCATTGAATTGTGTGTTCTCAACCATATGGAAAGGAAAGTTTGTTGCAATTTTTCATCAATTACCGAGCGATTTTTTTTTTTTCATCAATTACCTCTTGCTGTAATATGCTGGTTCTTATTACAAATTTATCTATGCTTGTTTCTGCATGATGGAGATTTGTTTTTGTTTTTGCTATAGGTGATATACTATGTAACATATATTTGACTGGAATGTTGATATCATTAACAGATAACTCTGAAACTGTAGACAGTGATGATGATGAAGATGGATAGTCAGAATCCTGTATGTTGAGAATGGATCCTCCTGAACATAAGAAGTCAATGCAGTCACTACAGTACTGCTCATTTAGTATTACTCATTGTAGTCACTAGTACTTTAGAAGTGAAACTGTAAAAGGAAGATCTGCTTATTTTAGACATTATTTTATATCTGAACTGCATTAAAAATATGATAGTTCCAAAAAGTAACAATTATATTTTTGCTCAAACATTCTTATGAGAATTCAAGTAGTCCAGAAATCCACTCAAAAGACATGGACAGGGAAGATGGGTAGTCCTTAAGAAAGAAGTGTGAAATAAGAAGGTTTACCAACTTGGAGATCCTGCATGTTCAGATATCTTCCATTCATCATCTCGAAAGCAGCTTCCTCCTTAGAAGGAGCACTTCTACTGATGTTATTTCATTCAGACAACCAGGCCTTGCAGTTCTTTGTTGCACTGTTTGCATTTTGCACACATGCCTGTCTTAGCCGCAGGTAGAGGAACTTCATTCAAATTAGGGCTGTTGGTTAATCACAGTTAACTTATATGATTCATGCAAAAACAAATTAGTGCAAAAATTTTTTAAATCACATTAATCGCACACGTCATTTTGACCAGCAGAGCAGACCAGCTCTGGACCAGCCGGAACCTGTGTGCAGAGCCCCAGCCCTGGTCCACCCCGTGTCTGCTCCAAACTCACCTGCCCACACTGAGCAGTAGCAGCAGCCAAGCAGAAACTGTTACTCAGCAGGGGGGAAAAGCAGCCCCTCTCCCTCACTGCTGCCAGGCCCTTCTTGTTGCAGCTTCCCAGAGCCCACGCCTGGGCTGCCCTGTGGCTCCTCTCTGCTGCCATCACCTCTGCCTCCAGCCCGCCCAGCGGGGCAGTAGTGGCAGTACAGAGGAGCTGCAAGGCAGCCCAGGCACAGGCTCCGGGCAGCTGCAGCAAGAAGGGCCCGCAGTGGTGAGGGGGAAGGGCCGCTTTTCCTCTTCACTGAGCAGCAGCTTCTGCCTGGCTGCTGCCACTGCTCAGTGTGGGCAGGTGAGTTTGCAGCAAGTGCAGGGCAGGCCAGGGTCAGGGCTGTTCGCATGGGTTTCAGCTGGTCCACTCCAGCCAGGGCTAATCTGGAGTGGGTGCGGGGCAGGCCAGGGTCAGGGCTGGGGCTGTGCACTGCTGGTGATGGTGGGGAGGAGTTGTAGGGCATATGGTCTCCTAGCTGTTGGGTTGTGTTTGGGGGGGGGGGGGGGTGCTGTTGTTTAATTGTGCGATTAATTGCAACTGTTTTTTTTTTTAACTTGGTGTTAATTGCAATTAATTTTTTTAATCATTTCTCAGCACTAATTAAAATATTCCTAAACAAGGGCCTCTCTTACAGCCTGGCAAGCCTGCCACCATAAAAGATTTTCCCTTCTACCATACCATTCCCTCACTAGATCTCAAATCAATGGAGAGTCTATACTCAGAGACTTATCCATCAAGACTTCTGGAATATTCTGCTCAAAAATGTTTCTCTTGTTTCTAGAGCCCCTCACTCCTTGAATTTATCTCTAGACTCCTCTTCCTTGCTCAGATCTACTCCACCCCCAACAATCCTTCATTCATTTAACTTCTTGAAACTGCATTTTTACAGACAAGGGCTTGATTCTGTGTACACAAACTTGCAGAGAGACAATAGGGCTGATGGGTAGATAATCAAGTCTGTTGCGTCTCATCTTCCTCTATACCACTGTTAACAAGGATGTTATCTCTGGAGACACAAATCTACAGTTTGAGAACTGAAACTCAGCATCCCAGAGATCGATGCTTAATGAGATCTTCTAGACCAGCAGTTCTGAACTGGGGGTACATGTACCCCCAGGGGGTATGTGAAGCCTCATCAGTGGGTACATGAGATATATTTCATACATTGTCTAACACAGGTCGGAGGGCCTAAAAAAGTCTTGACAAATTGCCGGGGTTTTACTGCTGTAAAATACACCTGCGTGTGGAAACCAGATATCCTACTCCTGCTCCGTGTCTCAACCTCGCACCGGAAATGTCGCTCTTAGGTGCTACGTGAAGTCTCACTCTGAGACGAAGGGTTATGTCAACTGAAAAAGGTTCAGAACCGCTGTTCTAGACTGCACACTGAGTCCCATTGGGTAGAGTGGTTTTCTTTAATCTTTATTAATCTATAGAGGAGCCTCTGGAAGCCTCATAAGATTGGGCTCTGAATAGTCCATGACCTGTTGTGATCTATTTATAAAACTTCTAAAAAGGTTACATTATTATATTGTCTCAAATAGTATAACATTAGAAGTTATAATCTGTATTCCATGATGATGTCTTTGAGCTTTAACATACCTTAAATTAAAAATATCTTTATATAGGTTGGTTTTTTTTAAAAGCATCTTAATAAAAAAATTAAAAGTATGATTAAATCAAATCTAATTGAAATAAAAAAAAATCCAATTTTTATCCACTCTGGAAATACCCAATATCTGACATGGCTCTGGTTGGTGTCATTGGCAGTTTTTGTTATTTGGGTTGTACGA
>NW_005842726.1:239372-245254 GCF_000455745.1 Alligator sinensis | reverse complement strand
TGACCTTCCAACATAACTGACTAACAGATTTGGAGAAGCAGGTAAGAATTTTGGGCTGTTACAGAAATGTACATGGAATAACAGCAAACTATCGGCTAAGGTGACGATACAAATCTACAAGACGTGTGTGTTGTCATCTCTGCTTTATGGTTCAGAAACATGGACTACATATGCTAGGCATAGCAAGAGACTGAACAGGTTCCACATGAGATGTCTGCATAAGATCCTGAAAATAAAGTGAGAAGACAGAATACCAAACACAGAGGTACTGGAGTGCCCAGCACTGACACACTTAGAAACCACTATCAAGAAGAAAAAAGTGGTGATGGCTCAGCCATATCAGGAGAATGGGAGAAGACCATATCCCAAAGAATATTTTGTACAGTGGGATTCGAGATGGCTCTAAGGTGGGCTCGCCCTCTGTGGTGGTTCCACAATGTGTGCAAAAATGATATCGAGTTGTTCAACATAACATAGAAAACTGAATGGCTTTCTGTGCATTTCTCCTGATTTGGAGGGAACATCTGGCTTAACATGAAGTGGCTTTGATCCAGAGGATGGAAGCAAAGCAAGAAAGAAGTAAGCAGCATGCTGTAAACTTGGACTCTGATTTAGACAACGTATGGATCTGTGAAACTTTTAACAAGCTGTGTCGCTCTCAAATTGGGCTTGTCAGTTGCAACGGATTTATCAGGCATCTGATTAGACTTCTTTCATGTACACCTTGATCCAGAAGATTGACAGTTGCCTACTAGGACAGTGCGTTGTGTGCTCTACTTTAACTCTGTAATAAAATAAGTTCTCTTCATAGTAAACTTACATTGAGCCAGACTCTGTTAGATCAATATATCCATGAGCCCAGAATGTGTATGGAAGAGTTAGGTGTAAGTACAATTGTTAATGTGATGCTTTTGGAATGAAATGTAAGGCCCATCTTGCCATATATGCTTCATAATCAAACAAACGAAGTCTGTACCTTCTCAAGAAAATTGAGAGTGAGAAAAGAATATTTGTAAACATGGAAAGATGATTTTTAGAGTTTAACTTTTTCTACTTTCTAAAGTTACTACTGATATAGTTGTTTTAAAGATCAGACTTGCATTTCTTGAGCTGCTTTAGTGTATGGTTTGAATATTCAGTTACTTGCATTCCTCATTTTGTTGGGTTTTTCTACAAATCAAAGTACTGTTACATTTGGGACATTTCTTTAAATGTAATAAAACTGATTTTATTCTGAAATATGTCCAACATAGGAGTACTACACCATCAGAAACTATAATCAAGTACCAGTGACAGTTTTGGAGCATTAGTAACATGACTTTATCATTCTGAAAATGCCAGTAAGATAAATTTTTGCTTTATATCAAATTTCCTTCAGTCCCTTCTTTCCCGTTTTCTTCACAGGTGTCCTTCATCCAAAACCTTGTCTTTTGTGTGGAAAGAGCATATCGAGTACCTGATTTTGGTGTCTGGGAAAGAGGAAGTAAATACAACAATGGGAGCACAGATTTACATTCAAGGTAATTTGCATAACTACTTATAATGTGAGTGTAAATAATTCAGGTAATGGATCAAAATAGCTTATTACAGTAGTGTACTCACTTCTTTGGAAAATGCATTATGTTTTGAGTGACATTCTAACTGAGGACCTTTGAAGACTCGCATTTATAATTTAGAAAAATAAACCCAATTTATATACAATTTGCATGCAGAAATAACTGCCATAACCGTGTGAAGCTGTATGTTTTGTTGTTTTGTTTGTTTGTTTTAAATGAAAACTCTACAGGGAAGTTCCATCATAAACTACCATTACATCCCTAAATTTCAGAATCATCCTTTTCAAAAGAATGTGTTTGTGGAATTTAGAGATGTTAGTTTTAAAAGGAAACATTAAATGAGTAGCAGTGTTTATGAAGAATTAGGTTCCTTTATTCTTTCATCTTGGTTAATAAAGTTAATGGGCAAAAGTTTAATGGGCACATTCATATATTCATTACAAAAATGCAACAGTGTTTTCTGCTGAACGACAAATTACATTTTTTTTTGTTCCTGGAAAAAACAGTATTTTGTAGAGGTGCACTGATACATTGGTCCCATATCAGATCAGCACCAATATAAGGAAAATTGACAATATCAGCAATTGGGTTTTTTGGCTGATGTGGCCAATAAATGCTCCATGCATGCGCAGCCACAGCGCAGCAGGCAGATGGCCAAGAGCTCAGCCCGGCAGCATGGAGAGCAGCCAAGTCCGTCTGTTTCATAGTTTCTAGGTTCGGAAGGGACCTGAGCAGATCATTAAGTCTGACCCCCTGCCCTGGGCAGGAATGAGTGCTGGGATCATAATACAGCCAGATATCTTTCCAACCTCCTCTTGAAGAACCCCAAGAGCACCACCTCCCTTGGGAGCCCATTCCAGAGCCTGGCAGCCCTAACTGTAAAGTAATGCCACCTTATATCAAGCCTGAAGCCTGATATGGAAAGGGTGTAGAGGGGGGCAGATCAAGCCCCCGCGGTAAGAGAGGAAGTGGGGATGCAGCTGAGGTAGGGACAGATGCTGCAGGGGCAGAATGGGGGACGGAGCTGCAAGCGGTTCATCCCAGGGCAGTGCAGCTCCCACCGCTGCATGCATCCTGGGAGAGCATGGGGGGCATTCACCCCTGGATCTGCATGCAGGGCAAGGGCGGGCTGCTACTGTGGGCTGGGGCCAGGACAGTGCTGGGCTCTTTGTGACAGGGGGGCTGGACCAGGCTGTGCTCGGGGCAGGCAGCGACTATGGGGGGGCTACAATGAATTTTGGGGTGACTGCAGCCCCCCTCGGCCCAGCCCCCACCAGGAAGAGCTCAATGCTGCCCCAGCCCACAGAAGCAGCCCGCCCTCACTCTGCACACAGATCTGAGGGCACACACCTCCCATGCCCTCCCATGATGCATGCAGTGGCGGGAGCTGTTCCCTTGACATTACCCTGATGAGCCGCTTGTGGCTCTGTCCCCCACCCCACCCCACCCCACCCCACCCCAGCTGGGCAGCGCCTGCCTCCGCCCCAGCCCCACTCACTCCCTCACCATGGGTGCCTCGATCTGTTCCCCTCTTGTCCCTTACCCCACAACAGACTTAACAGCCATATGCCATTCTCCATGCTGCCTGGTTGCATATCAGAATCAGATCAGTATTGGCTGTTATGGCTTGTTAAAAATCGGCCATTGGTATCAGCCCAAAAATTCTCTATCAGTGCACCCCTAGTATTTTGGGTACGTCTCATCTTCCATTGGACTGATAAGAAACTCACTAGTTTTTTGGTTTCCAGAGTAATTTTGTGCATTAGGTTGTTGATCCACCCAACTTTAAAGTGTCACTTCGAATAGCAGGATATGAGTTCTTTAATTTCAAGAGCATTTCAAGGATTGTACTAATGATACACCTTGGCATTCCCATAAGCAGATCATTTCAGGCTGCCAGATAATGTATACTTTCATGGTCTAATTACTTTATGATGAGAATGTCAATATATGTACTATTTTTTTATTCATGTACTCTTGAAATATAATTGAAATCATATATAAGCAAAATTTGTGCTCCATTAGCTATGAAGTCATTAAGTCTGTGGCTTTTTAGATGATAAATATAATATTATTTTAGAGAAAATGGACTTAGAAATAGTGTAACTTTATTATTTTTTTTTAAGTAATAATGAGAGCCTGACAGTATTACTTCCTTTGCATGCTATATTTATCAAATGCAGAAATGTTATTGACTTCAGGTGCTTGCATGCATTTAAAATCAACCCCATGTATTATTTCTCAATGAAATAAAGGCATTATATTTACCTATCATCATATTTACTCAGTTTTATGCACACAATGGTGTGGTGGTGGGGAATAAAACTGAGATATGATTGTTTCATTATTTATTCTTTCCTGCTATGAAGTCTACACATGCCATATCACATCAATGTTCATCTATACCATTGCCTACTGTCATTTAACAGCCTTCCCTCTATCTCTAAACAACAAAAAAAAAGGTTTAAATTATGTCTGTATCTCCCAATATTTTCAGTGTTGCAATATCTTGCGTGCAAAGTTCTCTAGGCAGGCACTGGAATTTATTGGGTGCACTATATGGGACTGATCACACTCTTCCTTAAATTACACTAGCATATTGCTGTGACCAGTGGCAACTAATTCTGTCACTGCCCCCTTGCTGCCATATTTTCAGACCTGTGGGGTGCCCTGGAATCTAATTGTAAAAGGCAATTGTAAAATGCTATGGTAAAGTAACATACAAGAATAGCAGGAAAAATTCACAAAATTTAATGCTACTCAAGGCTGTAGTATAATTTGCTTGTCCATGTTTCACTGCAGTGATTATGAAGCGAAAAGAAAATGTAGGTCTCAGTGCATTTGATGCTGAACTCCTACCACTTAAACCCTAAAGCTTACAGTCTTCCTTATAACACTTGTTTAATTTTGTAATTGGAAATTATTTCCTTTCTTTAGTGGATGTAGGCTCCTTCTTGTACAGGATAGAGTCTGGTTCAAAGTATTTGAGTGATAACTAAAAATTCCAGTCTGTGATTCAGAGGATACAAAAATCTTTAGAATATTTACTAAGGATTACATTTTTTTAGGTTCGTTCCAAGAATCTTTTGATAAACTTTGAGTGGTGAAACAAGCTAAGCCAGATCCTTATTTGCCACTGCTTCACTGTTACTTTTAGGTGTTTAAGTTGCATATATTTGCAACTTATCAGGGTATCATTATTTCTTACTAAAAGGTTTATTAGAAGTTCATGTAGAAGTTGGTAATACTTCTAGTTGGAAAGATGTAGAACTCTTACTTACTCCTGTGTCAAGTTGGCCAAATGGGGCTCCTCCATTCTTCTTGCAGATACTTTTACTACTGGATTTTTTTTCATGGGGGAAATTGAACCAGTGGGAAGCAGCAGACATCAAAGGCAAACTTTTTTGTAATAGTTTATATTAGAGCATGATCTCCTTCCCATATGTTTGAGCTTCTGAAAAATTAATTTGTCCTGTAACCATTTGATCAAGCTGTTCTCCAAGCATCTGCTGAATACCTCTGCAGGATGTCTTTGACATCTCCCATATGTGCTATTGATAGAAATTATGTTTCTGGAACACAGCATCTTTAGATTTCAAGTCTGAAAAGCATAGGATTCTTGCTCTTTTTCCCTTTATTGTGCAGGTAATAGTCTTCTGTCATGTTGTCTGTCCCTGGTAAAAATAAATAAATAATAACCAGTTTGGTCTAGACACCCTTTTAAATAGTTTTAGTACTTTCTTTAAATCTGTGTTCTAGTTTCATGCATTCTTGTTATTAAGCCTATCAAGAGAGCAAAGTAAGATGTTATTTTTTCAATATTAATTTGCAAGGTATGAAGTATAAACATGACGGGGGGGGAATATGCAGATGATGTATTTGATAAAAGCAGCATTTTTCTGTTGCCTTTCTCCTGATTTTTCAAGCAAGAAGTCATTTTTCAATTAAGTATCAACCAAATGTCTGCAGTGTAATAGCAGTCTCAAAGTACAAAATTTTATAATGCATACTGTCTATGTGATGTCTGCTGCTTCCCACTGGTTCAATTTCCCCCATGAAAAAAAATCCAGTAGTAAAAGTATTTGCAAGAAGAATGGAGGAGAAATAAGTCCCAGGATGCAGCCTGGGACCATGTGACTGTCCCGGCACGGGAAGCTCAGGTAAGGGTGGGGAAGGGCAGGGGAGGACCCCAGGCAGGGAAGGAGCCTGGGGAAAAGTGGCCCCTCACCCGCCCCGTGGCCCACGCTCCCTGCTGCATCCACTTGCAGCCACGGGGCTGTCCTGAGCAGGCACAGGCAGCCCCAGGCCGGCTGGGAGCGGCTGGGC
>NW_005842726.1:238461-239251 GCF_000455745.1 Alligator sinensis | reverse complement strand
GCGCCACCGGCTGCCCCCCCCCGCTTGCTACGTCGGGCAGTGTTTGCTGCTGCTGCCCACCTGGAGCTCACACGGTGGACAGCCCAGAGGTGGCGGCAGCAAACGCTGCCCAGTGTGGCAAGCAGGGGTGGGCCGCAGCTGCTGCTGCCGCCCACCGCCCTGACGGGTGAGCCTGGATCCGGTGGGGCCAGGCTGGCAGCAGGGCAGGTTATAAGCTGGTGCTGAGTGTTGGGGGGAAAAGTGGCCCCATGCTTGCCCTGTGCCTGGCGCCCCACACTGCAACCGCTCGCAGCCCACATGGGGCTGCCTGTGCCTCCTCGAAACAAATGAGGGCAGGGGGTACATGGCAGGATGCCCTGCTTGTGCCCCTTGCCCCCCCATCCCTGCTGCTCATGCCCCTTGCCCCCCACTCAAAGCCCCTGCGCCCCAGCCCAGGCTCTGTAGCTGTCAGCAGCTACCCAGAACCTGGGCCAGCTGCAAACATCTGCTGCCTCTCTGTCCCGGCCCCTGCCTGTGCCTGCTCAGGACAGCCCCATGAAGACTGCGAGCAGGTGCAGCAGGGAACGCGGGCCACAGGGCAGGGGAGGGGCTGCTTTTCCCCTCGGTGCCAGCTCCTTCCCTGCCGCAGAGCAGGGGGTCGGGGCTATGCGAGGCTGGGGGGCACTGGGAGTGAGCGGGTGCACGGGGCCCACACCAGTGTCCCAGGGCCAGTGGTGACAGGGCCCAGAGCAGGAGTACAGGGTCCCGGCTGGCAGGGGCTCTATGGAGCTGGGCCAGCTCCCCACTCTTT
>NW_005842726.1:229250-238249 GCF_000455745.1 Alligator sinensis | reverse complement strand
TATCCATCAGAGCATTTGGTGCATGGGATGAGAGGTGCAGCTCTAAGAGGCGGGAATGCTGATGGCTCTGTTGTGGGGTGTAGCCATTGTGTGGGCGATGGAGATGTGTTGACAGGTTTTGCATTTCTTGTTATGGCATGGTCTGGGTCCATTCAGTGTGTTCTGGGTTGTAGGAAGTTTGCTTCTGGTGATGAGGTTAGCGAGGTTTGGTGCTTGTTTGAAGGCTAAGCTGGGTGGTTCTGGGAAGATCCCTTTAAGAAAAGGGTCTCCTTCTACTATGGTTTGCAAGTGTTTGAGGATTTTCTTCATGGGTTTGAGGGAGGGGGTAATATGTCATAACCAACGGTGTGCAGTTCTTGAGGGTTTCTCTTCTGTACTGCAGCAATTCTTCACAAGGTAGCCGGGTGTCTCTTTCAAATGTGCAATCTATCCTGGGAAGCCAGGATGCCTGCTCTACGTGGAGGTGGGATGAGATATGGGTTGCAGTGGCTGGAGCATGGAGATGGAGGCTGTAGTGAAATGAAGGAAGTCAACCACTGAAGCAGAAGGGAAAAAAAATAAAATCCCGAAGAATAAAATCAAGGAAGTGAAATAAAGTAAAAGAATAAAAATAAGAAAGTTAATGTGTTACTGAATTGGGATTGGCTTGCAAGGAACTGGGGAGCCAGTTGGGAGGGTTTGTGCTGCCTTGTGGGGCTGACGGGTGGGGAAAAGCATTTTCCTTTGGCTCATTCTCTACTTCCGGTTGCCTGTGGCTGATAAGGGTAGCTAAGTAATAGCCGGCTTTTTGCCCTGCTTCCATGGGGTTGCACCCCCTGGTGGCAGATGGGGGAGCTGGCTTGGTGTCATACTACCCCAGGGGTGGGCAAAATGTGGCCCGCGGGCCAGATGAGGCCTGCCAGGCCATAATATCCAGCCTGCGGGGCCCCTAAAAAGTTTAGAGAATTAATATTTATCTGCCCCTGGCTGCCTGTCAAGCAGCCCTCGATGGCTTGCCAAAACTCAGTAAGCGACCCTCCACTCGAAATAATTGCCCTCCCCTGTACTACCCCCTGGGCAGGGGAGTTTGAGGGGTGGAAATTTGTTCAAAGAGCAGGCAGTGGGAGGAGGGGATGGTACATCCTGGGATGCTGGAGGACTGAAAATTGGTCGTTTTATCCTCACAGAGCAGCTACACGTTATTCTAACAAGCTGGGTAACACAGGAATGCTGATGGCTCTGTTGTGGGGTGTAGCCATTGTGTGGGCGATGGAGATGTGTTGACAGGTTTTGCATTTCTTGTTATGGCATGGTCTGGGTCCATTCAGTGTGTTCTGGGTTGTAGGAAGTTTGCTTCTGGTGATGAGGTTAGCGAGGTTTGGTGCTTGTTTGAAGGCTAAGCTGGGTGGTTCTGGGAAGATCCCTTTAAGAAAAGGGTCTCCTTCTACTATGGTTTGCAAGTGTTTGAGGATTTTCTTCATGGGTTTGAGGGAGGGGGTAATATGTCATAACCAACGGTGTGCAGTTCTTGAGGGTTTCTCTTCTGTACTGCAGCAATTCTTCACAAGGTAGCCGGGTGTCTCTTTCAAATGTGCAATCTATCCTGGGAAGCCAGGATGCCTGCTCTACGTGGAGGTGGGATGAGATATGGGTTGCAGTGGCTGGAGCATGGAGATGGAGGCTGTAGTGAAATGAAGGAAGTCAACCACTGAAGCAGAAGGGAAAAAAAATAAAATCCCGAAGAATAAAATCAAGGAAGTGAAATAAAGTAAAAGAATAAAAATAAGAAAGTTAATGTGTTACTGAATTGGGATTGGCTTGCAAGGAACTGGGGAGCCAGTTGGGAGGGTTTGTGCTGCCTTGTGGGGCTGACGGGTGGGGAAAAGCATTTTCCTTTGGCTCATTCTCTACTTCCGGTTGCCTGTGGCTGATAAGGGTAGCTAAGTAATAGCCGGCTTTTTGCCCTGCTTCCATGGGGTTGCACCCCCTGGTGGCAGATGGGGGAGCTGGCTTGGTGTCATACTACCCCAGGGGTGGGCAAAATGTGGCCCGCGGGCCAGATGAGGCCTGCCAGGCCATAATATCCAGCCTGCGGGGCCCCTAAAAAGTTTAGAGAATTAATATTTATCTGCCCCTGGCTGCCTGTCAAGCAGCCCTCGATGGCTTGCCAAAACTCAGTAAGCGACCCTCCACTCGAAATAATTGCCCTCCCCTGTACTACCCCCTGGGCAGGGGAGTTTGAGGGGTGGAAATTTGTTCAAAGAGCAGGCAGTGGGAGGAGGGGATGGTACATCCTGGGATGCTGGAGGACTGAAAATTGGTCGTTTTATCCTCACAGAGCAGCTACACGTTATTCTAACAAGCTGGGTAACACAGTTGAAAGGTAAATCTTGCCCAAAGTGGTATAAGATGCCTATAGGCTGCTTAGCACTAATTTTCATACTGTAGGTACTACCATATTAAGAGCACTTATAACCCAAGGGTAACATGTAACAACACCCTGACATAACAGAAGAAATTAAAGCAGTAATTTATCATTAAAATGCTCATATTTTCAGTTGTAAGTAGTTTTTATGAAAGTGCTATATTTTCTGAAGGCTTGCAGGGAGAGGGAGAGAGAGATGGGGGAGGGGAAGGGATATAAGCTAAAGTCAGTACTATTTACCTGGGAGTGTTAAGTGAGCATGTGTATAAATCAGTCACTAGAGAGGGTGCAAAATTTTCTTCTGCATTCTCAAACCACCCCTTTTGCTTTATCCAGATAAAATAAGGTGACTTACTCTGCCTGAACATCCTTGCTTTTTTTTTCTTTCAACTCTTTCCACTGTACAGTTGTTGCTAGTCTTTTGTTTTTGCCTTCTATCCCTTGAAAAATATCTGTCCCTTTCTATTGAAGGAGTTCATCTTGAAGGAGAAATAGGGACTCATGGTATTAATCTAGTTATCTAAATGGTGGATTTACCTTGTTTTCATGTAGTATGTATCCATGTTGTTGGGAATATACCTGCAGTTCCTGTGAAACATTATGATTTAACTAAATGACAATGCCAATTTCAGTTAAACTAAGCGCTGGTATATAAATGAATTATATAAAATAGCTGTGCTAGAATAAAAATAATTTTATTTTTAAAGAGTTGCAACAAAGGAAATTGCTGGTATCCACAGCAGTACTGGGTTTAGTTTACTACTTCATTGCATTATCAGGGTAACAATAACTTTCTAATCAGCAGAAGATATAAAAACCAAGGGATTTCACCAGTCTTTGATGGCAGCTGCTCAGAGCAGAATTTAGCCAACATAATCAGCTTTCTCTTGTTTAACCAATTAGAATTAATTCCCACATGAATCCTATGAACAGTATTTCTGGCAGTGTAACTGAAAAGAAGATGGAGGTTTTAGAAACCTACTGCAGATGGTTAAAAAGAATGATACAGTTTGAAATCCATGTTTTATGGTACTTCTGGTACTGAAAACAGTCCAACAGAAATAATATTTATGCTAAATATAATGCATAATTTTGAGATTAGAAATGTTACTAAGGAGATTTTATTTTAAAACATTTTTCTAAATTCGGAATTTAGTACATGGATGATGTGTAGTGATGGAAAAAGGGAAAATATAAGTCTGTATGTTCTAAATAAATATTACTAATAAAATGTTTAATAGACTGTACAGGCAGTTAACGTTAAAAATACAGCTTGTCTATACTTGTACCAGTTTTTGATCCATTTCATTTTTTCATCTAATATGCTAGTTATGAGTAATGTAGGTATTTTTCCATGATGTTCACTTTGTTCAAGTTAGGAAAAAAGGGGTTGTCCTCGCAATTGTATTTTTCTTTTCAACCAAATATTCCCTCTGTGTCTCTTGTAATAAGGAGATGCAATACTGTCAATTTCATAAAGTGTAGTTTCCTAATATTTATTAATTGCAGTTTTTCTGCAAAACAGACTATGGTCAAAATAATTCTGAGGACAATGTCTTTTCTCAGGGCCCCTCTAAACATGCAGGTAAAGGCATGATGGATTCTAAGGTGTGATCCTACATTTGCACCTCCTGACATGCACTAGTTTGCCTGGCAGGAGGTACGATTGTGGGATCACACTTTAGCTCCCATCATGCCTTATTTCTGATGCAGGGGGAACCTGGGATTGTGATTCCAAATACTCCCTGTACCAGGTCCCATGCCTGCAAGCCCTGAAGCTCATGGGGCTCATAGTGAGAGCAGTGTTCACCGCGCTGAGCCTGCTGCAAGCCTCATACCTGACACTTGACTGTGGGGCTCTCAGTGGGGGCAGCATTGTTGACTGCAGGGCTCTCAGTGGGGGCAGTGGAGAGAATGCTGCTGCCATTGTGAACTTTGTAAGATGTGGGGCTCACAGCAGGGGCAGTACTGGGGGTGCTGCCACCACTGGGAGACTCATTGGCTGTGGGGCTCACAGCAGGGGCAGCGGGAAGAACACTGTGCTGTTGCAAGCCCCACAGTTGATGAGGCTTGAAGTAGTGGCAGTGTTCTCCCTGCTGTGAGCCCCGTAGCTGACGATGCTGCCCCTGATTTGAGACCCTCACCTTACAATGCTCATGAGGGGGCAGTGCTCTCCTCACTGCAAGGAGAGCAGCTGATGAGGCTTAGAGTGGGTAGCAGTGGCTCCAGCTCATGTTGACAGCGGCAGAGTGAGTCTGGCCCCCATGCGAGCTGGAGGGAGGAGGAGGGGATGCCTGTGGTACCCCCCACATCCTGAGCTGGGGCTCCTGTGCTGCACCAGGCAACCTGGCCATGCCCTCACCCCTGTGAGCACAGGCACCAGCCCTGGCACTGCCAGCCTGGCCATGCAGCTCCCCACTGCCTCCAAAGGGCCCCCCCATCCCTTTCCCCCACTAGAGGGGCAGGCCTCCCCCTTCTCCCCCTGCCACAGCCTCAGCACCAAGACACCTTCTACCAGTGTTGGCAGGCACCCGACCCCCCTCACACACCCATGACCCTCCCACAACCACCCTGGACAGTCCCCATCCCTGACCCTCCAACCCCCATTCCCCATAGACTTACCTGCATCTGACTGCCAGGGCTACTCCCACCACCCTGCCTGGCTGTGTGTTGGCTACATGCATGTGTGCATGCAGATGCATGTGGCACCCCCTCCCTCCAATTGCCCCAAGCAGTTCCATGCAGGCTGGAAGGCTGCCAGCCTGCAAGGGGAAACTCATGCTTTCCCATATTTTTCTGTGACTGCTCGCGACCCTTTCAAAAACTCTTGCGACCCACTTTTTTGGGTTGCAATCTACATGTTGAGAAGCACTGGCCTAGAGGATACTGGCACATAAGTAATGTGAAGATAACCTTATATCTGTGGTTGACATGAGAATTATGCTGTTGCTTTGACCTCAGATTGATGCAATAACTTTATATTCTCGTTGTTTTAATGATCAAAGATTTATTTTGTCAAGTTCATTGCTTGAGAGCCTAGTACATGGAAATTGTTCTAAAAATAAACTTGCTGCTAATAAAGGTAAAAGGCCTTGAAGCATAGTGTGTCAGGTGCCCATTAATAAGGGGGAAACTAGAAGTATTTTTCCAGCTGGTCACTGACTTTTAAAGTTGAAGAAAATTAGTTTTTTTAATTCTTTTTTTTTTTAGCATTTGACCCTAAGTTTTCTTACGGAGGTGTGTATAGGGGTGTGTGTCTGTGTAATTCCAGATCTGTAAATGTAATATTCTTATTTTTTATTCTTCCTCCTCCCTCCCCTACCCCTTTCTCCAGCTCTGTTGGGTTAGCAAAAGCAGCTCTAGAAGCAATTAATGGATTCAATCTTTTTGGCAATCAGGTAATAATCTTTGTTGTTTGTTTGTTTTTTATATTTTTAAAAAATGTATTCTTTAACAAATTGTTCTCACTGCAAATGAAAGGATATATAAAAAAGTAGGGCTATCAAATGATTAAAAAATGTGATCCTGATTAGTTGTACAATTAAAAAAATGAGTTGCAATTAATCATGATATTAATTGCACAGCTAAAACCTCAAAATTGTGCGCAGAAACTCAAAATGATGCAGGCACTTTGTACGGTTGGGGTGGGGTGGGTGCATGGGAGTGGGGATTTGTGAAGGTGTGGGGGGCTGTGTGTGTGTGTGTGTGTGTGTGTGTGTGTGTACGTGCATGTAGGGTTTGGAGCCCGGGGAGGGGGGGGTCTCCACACACCCTGGGAAGATGTGGGATACTGTGGGTCAGGAGTGAGGGGCAGCAGCAGAGCTAGGAGGGCTGTGGCTTGGGAGTGAGGGGCAGACACAGACACACACAGCACCCAGCAGGTAAGAGTGTGAAGGGGAAGGGGCAGGAGGGCAGATCAAGGCCCCACAGTGAGGAAGGGAGTGGGGCAGGGGTGGGTCATGCAGTGGAGCCACGGGAGACTCATCCAGGGGTGCAGCTCCCCACCACTGCACGCACCCCCGGCAAAGACATGGGGGCCTGTGCCCCTGGATTTGTGCGTGGGGTCAGGGCAAGCTTCCCACTGTGGGCTGTGGCTCTGTGCCCTGCTGCCTTTGCCCCGGGACCCATGCGCTGCCTACGCCATGCATCCCATGCCTGCCTGGCAGGGGAGGCACAACATGGCGTTGTGCAGCTCCCAGGGCAAAGGCAGTAGGGTGTAGAGCCTCAGCCCGCAGTGGACAGCCCACCTCTACCTGACGCACAAATCCAGGGGGCACATGCCCTCCATGCCTTCCCCCCAGGGGTGTGCACAGCAGCAGGTAGCTGTGCCCCCTCTCCCCCCGCACTTCTGGACAAGTCTCATGCAGCTCTGTTCCACTAACTGCCCTGGGGCCCCATTCACCCCAGTGACTGCCCCTGCCCCTCTCTCTCCCTCACCATGGGGGCCTCAATCTGCCCCTCCACCCCGCCCCTCTCCCCCCATCTCTCCCCCTCCACAAATTTACCCATGCAGCATTGCTCTGCATGTAGGCTGCGGCTGCTCGTATATGTCTATGTGCATGTCTCCACCCCCACTCCTGCCCCCACCTGCTGCAGCTGCCCAGAGCCCGCATGCGCACTGCCCTGTGGTCCTCTGTGCTGTCCCACTGGATGGCCTGGAGGCAGCAGAGCAGAGCCCAGGCACTGGCTCCAAAACCACACGCGCAATTAACGCGTTAAAAAAATTATTGCAAGAACCAATTAATGCATTCGTTGCACGCATTAACTGGAATTAATTGACAGCCCTAATAAAAAAGTATTCAGGAAACTTGGTTTACTTTTCAGCTAAAAAAACCCAACACCTAGATAAATTAATCACTACATTTTCTGGTAAGTATCATAGCCTAATAAAATCAGCTCTGTTCTTAGATATCAGCTTGAGGTTCTCTTTCCAATTGTTTTGAACTCAGTTAAAAATGAAATATCTACAACTTCTTTCTGCTTCCCTCAAGGTTTTTGATCAAGACTTTAAACAAGTTATGTTTGTGTTTCCACTACTGTCTTTTATGTTTTTAACGTCAAGTATGTTGGAATCTTCCATTACAGCCTTACAAATGGTCTAGTTTGTTTCCTAGATCTTCTGAAATTTGTTTTAATGGAGGAAGATTTCAGTTTTTTTCAGAGCTTACATCTGACAGTATGCTCTTTATATGTCCTCAGACATTTTATATATCAATTTCTTTAATATATTATACCCAAACATGTCTATACTAAAAAATAAAATAATAATCTAAATTCATGACAGCAAGAAGGTATTAATAGTACAAATTTGTCACTTTTTGAGCCATGAAATATGAACAGTTAATGGGAAGTGAGGATGCTGTAACTGAAAAAAAATTAAGGCGGTACTGAATGGCAATGATGGATTCAGTTATGATCAAATTGCAGAATGGAGAAGTGGAGGATTGTCCATAATAGATTCCTGACAAATGTAGTGCTGCAGCACAGCTATAACCTTAATACAATTTCATAATTTTAAACTTGCCCACCACATTGTATTTTTGCAAGCTTTCTCCCTCTCAGTTCTCTCACACTTTATATCTTGCTAGAATACACAAATGCCTTCCTTTCTAAATAGCAGATATTAATAGCTGTAATATACTATTTGTGCAAATTCTATTCTAGTGTTGAAAATCATCCAAAACTTGATTTTTTGAAAATGTGACATATTCCATGGTTCAGTTGCTAAATTAAAACTGCTGTTACTAAACTGTAGTTTATTAAAGGAGTATGGTCTCTGTGGTTTTTAATCAATTTATAATGGATTTCTGTACTTGAAATATCACTGTTCTAATTTAAAAGCTAAAGGTTGGATGACAATATCCATGTATGGGGAAGAAGAATGTCCAGCATAAAACAAATGAAGACAAAACTTTAAGGACTGTGTGAACCATAGGGTTCTTAATTGAAAAAGGGTATCCTTGATGACTTCAGAGATTGGGCATTAAAAATATATCTGTTGACATGAAAGTGAGAGACAGCTGGTTTGTAGTGTAGTATTCCTTGCCTATATCAAAGCCTAAGATTCTTATTTAAGATGCTCATCTAACTTTTGAATTGGATCCTCCTGGTGAGCAAAAATTATGGGGGGGAGGGAATGTAATAAGATTCATAGGAACAGAACCCTTGTCTTTCTAACATCTGACAGATCTGAGGAGGAACACAAGAAAAACCAGAAGGTTCTGGCTTGAAGAATTTCTAGCAGCCTCAGTGAGATTTAGCTTAGTAATAGAGGTTTTTTCCTCATGGCGAAGATTGGCAGAAGCTAAACAAGCAGGGCCTTGTTTTGACCCCGGATACTGTAGAAAATCAGCTGCAGAGGCAGTTTCTGAAGATCATCAATAGACAAACAGTTTAGCTGACAAATATGCTGTAGCAAATCTCCTGTTCCTCCTCCTCCTCTTTTTCCTTGTATAGCCCAACACTCTTACACAGTTCTTGTACTGGGAGCTACAGTGGACTCCATGAAGACTAAATCATAGTTCCTTTCATATATTACTACACCTCAGGGAATTAAGAGATCCTAGCATCTTAAAGATTCTGTCATGAATCTTTC
>NW_005842726.1:213737-229219 GCF_000455745.1 Alligator sinensis | reverse complement strand
GCATCTTGTGATGTTGAATAGTTTGGCTTCAGCTTCTGTAATTTCTGTAGATTCTGGCTGGCTTTGGGTATGTATTCCAAAGTGCACAGTGTTTAGCAGTAAGGCCCCCAACACACATTCAATCTAAGACATGATTAACAAGTTGATCATGCCTTAAATAGTAACTGGCCACAAATGCAACTCAATTTAAGGCATGATAATGTAGTAAACAAGCTAAAAAGTTATCCCATATATCCCATATGGTGTGGAATAACTTTGTGACTAATTTGTATCATGCTTTTGAATGTGTGGTGGGGACCTGTCAAAAACCCCCATGTTCCACCCAGCTGGGCAGTGTACAGAGGTTTTGATGGTCCTGGTGTACAGGGAGCCTGTCATCCAACTTTGGCATCCCAATGCTGCACTCCCAAACCACAGGAAGTTGTATAAGCCTCATGTAGGGGGTGGCACATGTTGTTTTATAGCTCCAGGAGCACAGGAAGTCTGACATCAGGTTGGTGCAGCCCAGTGCTAGACTCACTGTGCACTGAGCTGTTTATTAGCTGGAACTGGGGACTGGTTTGGTTCCTGGCCCCAATTGATAATCAGCTGATTGTTCTTCTTCCCCATATATGGAGCCCCAGCTTCCCCTGCACCAGCAAGTAAGGTACAGTTGGAATCTAGACCTCAGTCCCAAAATTGCATGTCCTGTCATGCTTGTGGCATGGCAGGACTTGCAATTGTTGGAATTGACAATTAGATTCCATTGCATCTTAAACTGAATGTCTGGCAGGGGCCTAAGACAAAGGACCAGGGAATACCTGCCCAGAATTAGGATAACTTTAAATGAAGAATTCCACACTGTGAGGAAAAATAATTCAGAGCACAGTACAAAGCAGCCACCCCCGTGGTTATCACAGACCATGGTAAGTTTGTATACTGCAGCTTAGTGAAAGCTGACTTTGGACATGTGCACACACATACATGCATGTTCATGCACACCCATACATCTTCCTTTTTGCAGATAAATCCTATCAATGGTGTACTTTACGCCTATCAGATGCATAGCAAAAAGTTCACTGTAGATTAGGGTAGTCTAACTAGTGACCTGTTAGCATTACATGACTTGCAAGGAGTTAATCTGTGGCTCCCAGGCTGTACTGGCTACCTGTACTGGCTACCGCTCCCCTCATCACTCCAGCTGCTGCTGTAACTGGATTCTCCAGGCTCCCCCTCCTTTTTCTTTCCAGGGAGTGTGATAAGACAGGATGATGAGGTACAGCAAAGCTTGCAGTACCGAAGGAGTTCTGAGCCAAAGAGATGGGGGGGCAGTTCTTGCCCACGTGTGTGCACAGTGCAGCATGTGGCAAGATTTGGCCCTCTGACTGCTTGTCAAAAAAAATGAGGTAAACATAGTTCTGGCATGTCTACAACAAAGACATGATACCAACTAAAATTTGTAAACGTCCCCCAAATACTGACTGTATTCCATTAAGCTTTGTGCACCGTCCATAGTTTTAGTGGAAAGTGTGTCTGGAAGGTCTGGGTGTTTTCTTGTTTCCACATGCTGTTCAGTCTGGTAGTAATATGTAGTTGCAGGTGCAGGCATGTTCCTCTTGAGATACTCAGCAGGATTTCTCAAAGCAATTGAAACACAGCTGGAGATGGCTCTTCTGCTGCTTGATTGAAGGTCAAAACAGTTTGTTTATGCAAAATCTCTTAGAAATAAAATCTCAAAGCATTTAAACTGGTTTTGCTTCAGCAATTTATTCAGTCATTTCAGAGCTTTGTAAAATACCATTGGAAGTGAAGAAGCTGCCAAGGCCAATAGTGCTTTAACTTGTGAGGACAACAAAGATGCACATTCTCTTAATAAAGCCTTGCCAGTATGTGTATCATTTGCGATCATTATTTGAGATACTTGACTTGCTCAGAGACCAGGTATACAAATACATATACATGCATGTTAAAAAAAAATCCATTATATATTTACCTACTGATTATTAGAGTTTTGTTCCCCACATAGGGACCTACAGACCACAATCAAGTTGCCCCAAAAAGCTTTTAATTATAAGCTAGATCTTCCAATCCTGTTGTTATTCTCATGGATCTGATCTGAATCCTTCTCAATTTATCACCCTCCTTCATAAATTGTGGACACTAGAAGTAGAGCACATTATTCCCATGCTGGTTGTCATAGTGCCAAATAAATTAATGTAACTTCTTTGCCTCAAGATTCCCTTGCTTATCGGTGCAAGAACCCTGTTAGCACTTATGGCTGCTGTGTCATTCTGTGAGCTTGTAGTCAGGAGACTAGTCATTGTGATTCCCCAAGTACTTTTCCGAACTGTAAATTGGCCTGTGTTTTGTTCTGAGAACCAAACTTTTATACTGGGCCATGTTAAAATGTTTATTGTACCCAGTTTACAAACCAGTGTAGATTTGTTCTGTATTCATTTGTTCTGACCCATGTTTGGGTCAGAAATGACCTCAGGAGATCATCAAATCTGCCCCTCCCCCCCCATGGGCAGGAAAGAGCACTGGGGTCAGATGACCCCAGCAAAGTGCCCCAAGGTAGGGGAGAGCACCACCTCCCTTGGAAGCCCATTCCAGGTTCTGGTAACCCTTACGGTAGATAAGTTCTTCCTGATGTTTAACCTAAATCTGCTCTCTGTCAGTTTGTGATTGTTGTTCCTAGTCACTTTAAGAGGTGCCCTGGTAAACAGAGCATCTCCTATTCCTTGCTGCTGCCCCCCAGCCCCCAGCCAAAGAATGTGTAGGCGGTACAAGATCACCTCTCAGCCTTCTCTTGCGGAGACTGAAGAAATCCAGGGCCCTCAATCTCTTCTCATAGGGCTTTGCCTGCAAGTCCGTAAACATGAGTGGCCCTCCTCTGAACCCTCTTGAGGTTGTACACATCCCTCTTGAAGTGTGGCACCCAAAACTGGACACAGTACTCTAAATGCAGCCTGACCAATGCTGCGTAGAGGTGAAGTATCACCTCCCTGGACCTGTTTGTAATGCACCTGCTAATGGATAATGGAGTGCGGTTAGCTTTACTGATCATTTCATCACATTGACGACTATTAGTGAGCTTTCCTCTGTATTACCACTCTTCCAATCTTTGTTCAGTATTATCTCAAACTTTATTAGTAAAGAATTGGTTTTTTCCAGGTCATTCATTTAAAAATGTTGAATAGTGTAGGTCCAAGAACTTAGCACTGTGGAGCCCTGCACTCTCAGTGGTGATTGTATGTTTGCAGTTAGGTTTTGAGACTTGTCCGTATACCAGCTTTTAATTTGTTTTACAAGTCATTTTAGTTTCTTTATTCCACTATTGTTTGGTGTACCAAATCATCTTACAAAAGGCTGGTATATTAACACTATTACTTTTACCAACCAAACTTTAAATTGATTTGTATTGTCCTTCAGTTATTTGTTAATCAAATCCTTTATCAGCCTTTCCATTATTTTCCCCAGGACCAATACTAGGTTAATGGGTCTGTATGATCCTAATTGTCCCATTATAATTTATAAATATGATCCCAAGAGTAGTATTCTTTCTTTTTGCGAAAACATTCCAGTGTTTCAAAAGTTATTACAAATATATGGCTAAGAAATCTCTTTGACAAACTTATCTAAAATTTTAGGTGCAAATTATCTGGAACTACTGATTTTTAAAAAAAGAGTTTTTAGTAGTTGCTGTTTTCGTTCCCTGAGAACTCAGGAGAAAGTCAGTATACAATTATCATCCAAAGTATAAGTAGTATTTGAAAACATCTGCCTTCTTGTATTATTATTGACAATTCTACTATTTCAGTTTTATAATTGACCAATATAATTCTTAATATGCTTTACACATACATTTAAAACGAAAAGAAAACCCTCTTCCATATTATCCTCAACTCTTCAGGCATTGCGTTCTTTTGGCACATGTGTGCACGTGCATATATATTTAATGTTAATGTAGTAGTGGTAGTATAGAATGTGTGTGTGTGTGTGTGTGTATAATACAGAAAAATACAAAGCTGTTTTGATTAATACTCATTATGACAATCTTCCTCTTTCATTTGTGTGGATATTTGGGTTTGTTTTTTTTTACCAGTACAGTGTTACTTCTCAGGCCATGAGCAGATGATATATTTCTGCTGGGATAACAGCCTTTCTCCTGACACACAACAAAAAAGAGCGATCAGATATTTCTGGCTGAAGAGACCTGGCTCTTCTGAAAAAATTTGGATCGAATACTACTGAGGATGATCTCCCTCCTCCCAAACCAGGTTGAATGTTGTATGCTTTTCCCAGGTGTGGAGGACACCCAATATCCCACAGTTCTCTTCTCTCCCTCCTTCCAAGGGAGAGGAAGAGAGGGTGAGCATTGGCTCCTATGTAGCTCTCCCAGGGTCAAGCTGTCAAGGAACCCTGTGGTGGGATTGGGGGGTAGGGATACATTCTCCTGAAGTAGGAACACACTAGGAGAGTTTCCACTATGGAAAAAGAGCCCCTGCCCTGTGCACTCCTTCAGTTTAATCCAGGGGAGTGCAGCAGTGGTTGGAGTTGTAGGAGTGCTGATTGGCAGGACTGCTGCCCAGATGAGTTGCATGGGTAGTGATTTTTCAAAGCTGTGGGATGGGGAACCAGGACTGGGGACATCCTGATTCCCGCCCCCAGTTTTAATGCTACCCCTGTTGCCCGGCTGAGCAGTGTGAGTACCATTTCAAAGCCCAAGGTTGAGTAACGGGCTGGGGAAGCTATCCCTGCCTGTTCCTGACTTTGCAGGCTTTAAATGCTGTATCTACCACTACTGGGTGGCACAGATATTTAAAAGCCAGGGAGTTGGGACCTGCATTGGGGAGGTTGTCTGGCTTACCTCAGTGTCCATCTTTATATTGCCCCATGTCCAGCCCAGCAGAGAAATTCTTACTGGTAGAAATGAACACTTGTCCATGGCCTCAGTTGTGGGGATTTGATACCTGTTTATGCTGTAATGTTCTTCTGTGCTACTAGGCAATTTATGTATGTTCCTCCTGTTCTAGGTATCCAGGCCAAGGCCCCCATGTCTTCTTGGTAGAAGTGCTTAGAACCACTTCACTGCAGTCACTGAACTTTGAGCATCTAAAGAATTAAATGGTGCTGACTTATATAATTCAGCACCCAAAAGTAGTGACTACATATGATCTTAAATTCTGTTTCTCATTTGTAAAATAGATTTAATATCACCCTCTCATCTCTGTGGTCTTAAATACTCAAAGGTTAGCAGGGATGAGCATTGTAGCAAAGTCCAGAAGGAAGTGAATAGTTCTGTTTTCAGAGTAGGGTTTGAATAATATGCAGTAAACTTGGCATGGGGCCATATAAACAGTAAACATAAGAACAAACTTTAAGTAGTTGCTCCTTAAGTTAGCTCCCATCTGGTACAGGTTCTTTTGAGGTGCAGTCATGTGATTATGTAATTCCCTTTTCATAAAACATGTACGTGCAGTAGCTGAATTAAGGTAACACAGACAGTCTCTGTTTCTTAACTTTTGACCACAAAACTGCAATTTTAATGTACTTTACCATTTTTATATGTAATAAGGCATGTCATTAATTATTCCTAATTGTTTTATTTTTTTATTTTACATTGTCCTATGCTGTTTTGTATGACCCTGATATGATGAAGTGTGTGCTGTAACCATTTTATCAATTATGCTGCTTTTAAATGTTCCAAAGGAAAAATTATTCCACTAAGGATGATTATATCTTGGTGAAAGTTGACAGGGAAAATCCGGTAATTGGCAACTTCATTAACTCAAGTGGAAAGTCCGTCATGCAATAGAATTAATATCCTTTGTCCTTTTGATTTATAGCCTTCCACAATAATTTTTAGATAAACATTTATTTTCGATGTACTATGGATATTGAGAATTTTCATCAAGATTTTCAGTAAACATAGTTATGCACATAACCTTTCAGAAGTTTTAATATTTCTAATTCTTTACTAGTGCATGGTTTCAGTTGAAATTTGTAGGAGTACCATTTATTGAAGGACTGCAAAAGGTGAGCATGATCTAGCATTTAAACTGCAGTCTGGACTAGCCACCTGTCAATTTCTGGTTTTAATTTCATTTTTACGGTTGATACTGCCGAAAATATTTTAATATATATTTATTTTGCATTTTTATGAGCTTAAAATGCCTAAACCAAACTTTGGACTAATAAATCGGTCCTTCAGTAAGGCACTGTATGTCAAACTATAGCCTAAAGTGAATTTTAAAGGCAGTTACAAACTGCTGAGAACCCATAATCGGAAAGAGAAAAAATATTTTATCTGCAAAGTTCAAGAAAATATATTACTTTAAAAAATGTGCAGTAAAACTTTACTCATTTTCCGTGCTATTGCAAATTAATTCAATTGAGGAGAAAGTGCTGGGAGGGATGTGCATGTGTAAATTTGGATTGTTCATGTAATGAACACAATTTGAAAAAAAAAAAGTAACATAAGTCTAATTGTTTTGATTATTTATAGAACACGTAATAAATTATCTGAATTAGAGTTTATAAAGTAATTAAGTGGTAATGATAAGCTTTATTATTAAAAAAATGTCTTCATTTCTCAGATTTAGTTGCAGACTGCTGTGTTTTGTATATAAATTATGGTGTATATAAAAATGTAAATGCCCAAATTAATGATTCCTCTGTATTTAAAACCGGTCCAGAAATACTAACATTGTGTTTTAGAAACTGCAGGTTTAGCTTTTGTTATATTGTTTTAACTTTTTAAAATTGATTGTTCTTCTGATTTTTGAACAATTTTGACCTGGGTTATGTGGCATATTAAAAAAAATAGGAACAAATAAGGTGATTTATACGTTCTTACATTTGCAGGATTCATTGCCTCATTTTAAAAAGACTTTTTAAAAGGAAAATGAATTGGGTGTCATTGGATTGTATAGTTGACAACCAGGATTTCTACAAAAGTCTTCTGCTGATAAAGACTCTAACTACTATTGATTGTTAAATAATAAACAGCTTTTCATCTATGAGAGTTGACTTGTCACAAAGTGTTCTAAAGCTTGGGAATCAAAGAACTGATGCGCACAATAAATTTCTAGTGCATTATTAGAAAATAATAGAAGTTAAATGGGACACTGAAAAATACTGCTGACTGAGACAAGTAAATGACACTGAGAAAAGTAATGCAGCTTTTAGAAAGGCTTTGATGCATGGTTTATGTCTTTAAATTAAAATAGAGATGTTTTCAATCTGTGAGAATGGTAAATAGTGACTTTTTTCATGTGCTTCCTTCCAGATAGAGTGGCTGAAGTATCATACAGAATGCTGGATTTTATAGTTCAGAAACCACATAACAAAGGCCAAAAAGCACTCTTCTGTTTTTTAAGTGATTAGAATGGCTTCTTAAATGCACACATTCAGTCACTGTACCAAACACAAAATCTATAAATCCTACCGTAAAAATAATTTCAATGGGATATTTAGGGCTTATTCATTAGTAAGTGTGTTTAATCTTATTATCCTTGCCCTCATTTAAGGAAAACCTGAAAAGAGATGCAGAGTATTTCCCAAATGAAAAACAAATATGTAAAGCCACAACACTGATGCTCTAAAGGACTATTATCCTGTCTGCTATCAAAGTGCATGTAAAATGGTTTCACCCTTTTAAAGAATTACTGTATCAGAGCTGCTTCTTCCTAAAGACAGAATTGATGCTTGAGACTGTGATTTCCCCATGAGCTAAATCACTAGCTTTACTGGTTCAGAGTTCTATTCATTTTTGTTCAGCTTTGCCTATGTGGAATTATTAAAGGGACAGGCAAGTTGAAAAGGCTCACATTTGTATTTTGCAGCTTGATTTGTTGACAATTCATTGCTCCTTTTTTGCAACTTGTGGCTTTGCTCAATTTTATAGTAATAGAACAGTTTGGATAGATAGCCTAGTACTTGTTGGCATCATGTTAGAATCCTGCTCACGAGCTGTAATATAAAATGCCACAAAAAAAACACTATGGCTTTTGATATAAGAGGCCAGGTCATCAACTTCATCAAATCAGTGGAACTACAGTGATGTATGCTAGTAAAGGGTTCTGAATCATGAAGCCAATATGTTCTGAATTATACCAGTGTTTATTAAATCATAAAAAGACAGCCTTATTTTTTACAATGTTTAATAACTGCCCCAATTCTGTAATTAAATGTCTTGTCCTAGGTATTTGTTTCTTCCCCCTGAACACATACCCTAGTTTGGACTAATCTTCCAAATCTGTCTGCCCTCAGCAGCTACCTCTCAATTTGCTCCTGGCTCCCCACACCTGGGCCAGGCCAGACTGTTGAGGAGCTGCTGAGACAGTGCCGTGCAGAGTCTCCCCCTCCTGCCCCGCAGAGGGGGAGAAAAAGGAGGAGAGCTCTGCCTGTTGCAGTGACTCCCTGATAGTCCAGACCAGCCTGGGCACAAGGAGCTGGGAGCAAACTGTGCAGGGCCAAGGGGGCAGAGCCCTTCCCAACCAGAGGTGGGGCTTGGGTCTGAGCCCTGGGATTGCTTGGGCCTGGGCCCAGATTGCTTCTGGCTCCCCATGCCCACACCAGGCTGAGCTGTCCAGGAGCTACTGCAATGGGCAAGGTTGCCCCACTCCTCCTCCTTCCCTGCCGGGGACTGCCTCAGCAGCTGAGCTGTCACAGACGACTTTCCCCCTCGCCGCAGGGGAGCTCTGTTCAGCACTGCCTTGGGGCTTAGGGCTGGAGGGACACAGGGCTGGGCCCCACTGTGGGGCAGGGGAGGGAAAACTGCTCCTAGCTCCCCATCCCCAGGCCAGGCTGGACTGTCAGGGAGCCGCTGCAGTGTGCAGGGTTTGCCCCCTCCTCCTCCTCCTCCTCCTCCATGGGGTGGGGGGAAGGTTGGCATCTGGCCATGACCCTGCTCTCGCTGCTTAGTGCCAGCCAGGGGCCAGGGTCTGGCCAAAGTCCTTCCCTGGCAGGAGCTACTTCCCCCCTCCCACTCTAGGCACACAGGGGCTGGGGTCCCTGCAGGCCAGGGTGGGGGTTTAAACCCCTCCTCAATTGCACTCAGGCCTCCCGGGGCCTGGCCACACCCCCCGGCCTCAGCTCAGCTCCCCTTGGCCAGTGCCAAAGGGAAGCAAGGGCTCACTTTAGCACCCCCTGGATTCTGGCCTGAGCCACTGCAGGAATGTGCCTGCATTTCCAGAATCAAAAGTGAATGTTTATTCACTTACAAATTGGTTCAATCTGCGCAGGTTACAGTAACTTGCAAAAATTTTAATAATTTTAGACTCAGACTTTTTGAATGTCTGTACTTAGCCTAATAGGGGTTGTATAGACCTGATTATCTGTGTAGATGAGCTATTCTTTTTATGGTGGGCTGAAGCAGAATGATAAAATTGAGTCTTTATATATCTTCAAAATCTTTTTCTCAAACAGCTCTTTCATTTTGTTCATGGAAATACTGGTAGCCATACTCTCTCTAGTATCCACATAAAACTTATGACTTTTGTCACTTTATGATCAAATAGAGGTAGTTAGCTATGTTAGTTTGAAGTCAGGCAGAAGGCAGGGTAGAGATGGGCCTTTTAGACTAAATATATCATCTGATGAAATGAACTCCAACTTACAAAGCTTAGGCATCTCATATTTAGTCTGCAAGTGTATCTCTATCCTGTCTTTTGTCCCTTTATTCAAAGTGGAGAGCACCAGTATACTACTGAGTGCTGTTCTATGTAATAAGTCATGTTAAAGTTGTTCATTTGTATCACTGTACTAAACTGTCACCATAGTAAATTGATATAGCTGGTTTTAAATATATTTTCAGATAGCATGATAATAAAATTACAACAGCTAATCACTTTAAATCAATGTTTCCCAAACCATAGAGCTTTTCCTCTGGAGGGTTTAGGGAAGGCAAAAAAGATTCCTAGAAGGATGTAGCTAAGAGCTAAAATAAATGCAAAAGCTAAAAGCACGAAAACATTGAATGACATGGGGTGTAAGGCCAAAAGGTTTGGGAAATGCTGCTTTAAATAATGACATATAAAAATTGATTTGCAATTACTTTCAAAAGGAATTTTCTAAATTTTTAGGGGCCCCGTGGGCCGGATAGAATGGCCTTGTGGGCCAGATGTGGCCTGCAGGCCTTATTTTGCCCACCCCTGCCCTACAGCTTATCTCCTACTCCGTGAGCAGACTTTCACTAGCATTAAAGGAAACTACTGACAGGAGTTTTAGTTTACATAATTCAGTCTTACTGATATACTGTAACCTTATGGTTTAGAAATAGTTATATTTTTAACTGTATACTTATCCTAAAACCTTAAATAATCTTCTCAGAGGCGTCTGATGCAGCCACAAAGAGCTAAAGTGTTTTTGGTTCAGAATGTTTTTGGTGCTGGGTGTGCTGAAACCCAGGAAGAACTTTTTACTGGTTCTAAAGGACCCTGGGAACAAAGAAATGTTCTGAAATTTTTAGTCCTTTGCAAATAACTTTTCTCCCAGGTAAGCTAGTTCCTTGACACTATGTTGGAGCAAATTTTGGCAAGAAGACTTTATACCCAACACAGTTGTGACAAGTACTTATAGAAGTAGAAAATTTGGTAGGAACTTGTTCTTTTGTCCACTCCTTTTCACTTGTTAAAGTGCTGAATTACCACAATGCAAATAAAGCCTATATGGGTTGTCTCATAGTCATTTAGTCAAATGAATTGACAAAGGACTGAATTTGGCAGGTTGTCAATGGATTAGCTTGTCAGTATTCAAACTAACATCCTCCTGTAGGTAACCCTGGTGGATCTTGTAACCAAGCCTGGCCCTAAATGGCTTACATTGTTTAGCAGTAAACCAATTTCAGATATTTATATTGAATTGTTTTCTAAAAACTGAAATGTGTTCAAGCTGTATTCTTAACATAAACGTTGTAATTTATAATCTAAAATTTAGCAGATGGAATGTATTTAATGATCACTTGTTCTGGAACATACAGTTTTAAAATATGGAATTTCTTAAAGGATTTTGTTTCAAGTAAAACTCCTTGTTATTGCAGAATATTAAGATTTTCTGCAAAGTAAAAGACTGAATAACAATATATGCGGTGTTGACTGGAAGTCAAGGAAACAATGTTTTTTTTTAATTCTTTTCTAACATGGGAAAAGGGCATTTTGTTTTGTCTGGCTTTTGGTAGACCTGCATGGAATATTTAACACCACGCTTCAAACTGATGCTGTCATGAATATTCTTCTGGGGTTTTTTTTAAGACACTTTAGAACATATAATTTAAGCTTGCATCTCATTTATTTAATTAATATGAACAATCACCACTAGTAGGCATGGAAACCTCAAGGTTTTGTTATTTCAAATTTTATTCTTACCATTACACTTCTCAGTTGCTTTTAGTTCTTTTATTACTGTTTACTGCATGTAAAATGCTTCTCATTTTTCATTTGATGAAAATTACTGGATTATGATTATCTTATCATAGCCTAGATTTCATAGGTTTCATAGACATTAGGGCTGGAAGGTAAAACAAAGAACCTGATAGCTTTGTCAGTTTGTGCTGCTCCAGAAATTATGGTATATTATCTTTCCTCTCCCTTATATTAATTTCATGTTCTATTTTCAGGGTTGTTCTTGGTCGGTCATATTTGTGGATCTTGATGCCCATAACAGAAACAGACAAACTCTGTGCTCATTGCTGCCCCGAGAATCGAGGTCTCATGTAAGTAATTTAATGAAATTCAGCTCCCCAGAACATGGAGAAAATAAATTGCTGTGAACATAGTTATTGGCTTTGATGACCATTGTTGTATTCTGTTCAATAAAGGTATGAATTTGTTGCTTGGTAAGAAATTAGATTTTCCTGTTTAAAATTTTTCCTCAAAATCATGGAGCAGATCCTCAAGAAATCCATTTCTAAGCACTTGGAGAAGAAAGATCAGGAACAATCAGCATGGATTCACCAAGGACAAGTCATACCTGACCAACCCGATTGCCATCTATGATGAGATGACTCACTCTGTGGATGTGGGGGAGAGCAGTGAACATGATATACCTTTACTTTAGCAAGGCTTTTGATATGGTCTGCCACATCATTCTTACAAGTCAGCTAAGGACTGTAAGGTGGATAGAAAACAAGCTGGACTATTGGGCTCAAAGGACAGTAATCAATGACTAGATGTGTAGTGGGCAGTTGGTCTCAAGTGGAATGCCCCAGGCATTGGTGATGCATAGGGGGTGCATGTGGGTGCATGTGCACCCCCTGCAAAAAGGCACCACCCACACTGCCAGCGGCGCCTGCGGGCAGTTGCCACTCACTCCCACCCCACCGCCAACACCACTGACGGCGTCTGTGGGCAGTCTGCGATTGCTGCAAGCCATTGCCACCACTGCCGGCAGCGTCTGCGGCTGGGCGCCCCCTGCCAGTTGGCACTTGCCACCCCCACCCTTCACCACCACCGACAGTGCTGTGGCCGCCTGCAGGAGCTCCCCACTTGCTGCCACCATGCTCCTGTCACCAACAGTGCCACCACCGCCTGCATGAGCTCACTGTGCACCCCGCCCCCAGCCTCCAGGGACATGAGGCGTTCATGGCCCCAGGCGTCATCTTGGGGCTGGTTTTGTCCAATATCTTGATCAACAGCCTGGAAGAAGGCGTGGAGTTACACCCTCAGTAAGTTTGGGGATGACACCAGGCTGGGGGGAGTAGATACACTGGAGGGTAGAGCTAAGATTCAGAGAGACCTCGATAAATTGGAAGATTGGACCAAAAGAAATCTCATGAGGTTCATCAAGGACAAGTGCAAAGCCCTGCACTTAGGATGGAACATTCCCATATATCGATACAGGCTGGGGACTGATGAACTGAGCAGCAGCTCTTAAGAAAAGCACCTCGGAGTTGCATTGGACAATAAGTTGAATTTGAGCCAACAGTGTGCCCTTGTGAAAAAGGCTAATGGCATCCTGGGCTGCATTAGTAGGAGCATTGCCAGCAGGTCTAGGGAAGTGATTAATTCCCTCTATTTGCCACTGGTGAGGCCACATCTGGAGTAATGTGTCCAGTTTGTGGTCTCCCACTACAGAAAGGACATGGACAAATTGGACAGAGTCCAACAGAGGGCATCGAAAATGGTTAGGAGGCTGGGACACATGTCTTTGGAAGAGAGGCTGAGGGATATAGGCTTTTTTAATCTGGAGAAGACAAGACTGAAGGGGGATTTAATGACAGCCTTCAAGCAACTGAATGGTGGTTCCGAAGAGGATGGAGCTAGGCTATTCTCAGTGGTAGATGACAGAGCAAAGAGCAATGCTCTCAAGTTCCGGTAAGGGAAGTTTAGGTTAGACATTAGGAAAAACTTTATCACCAGGAGGGTGGTAAAGCACTGGAATAGGTTACACAGGTTGTGGAATCTCCATCCTTGGAGCTGTTTAGAACTGGCTAGACAAAACTTGGTTGGGATGGTAATAGTTGGGGGTGGTTCTGCTTTGAGCAGGGGGTTGGACTAGATCAGTGTTTTGCAACCCGTGGATCACAACCCAAAAGTAGGTCAGAAGAATATTTTAAAGGGTTGCAAGCAAGTCCCAGAAAAACATGGGGAAGTATGGGTTTGTCTTTTGCGGGTGCACATGTGTCTGCTTGGGCATGCGCATGGCCAGCATGCATCCAGGTAGGGTTGTGGGAGCAGTCCCAGCAGCTGGATGCAGGTAAGTGTATGGGGAGTGGGGGTTGGAGGTCCAGGGCTTGGGGACTGTCCAGGTATGTGTATGCATGCAGAGGGGATGAATGGGGGAGGGGAGGTGCCTGCCTGCCAGCACTGGGGGAATGTGTCTGGGTACCGAGGGTGAGTCAGGGCAGGGGGGAAGGTGCCTGCCCCTCCAGTGGGGAATGGGGGCAATGGATGGTCCTTCAGGGGTGGCAGCACCAGGGGTCAGTGCCTGTACTCACAGAGGTGGGGCGCCCAGGAGACACTGCTCAAGGGATGGGTGGGTCCTTGACCAGACTGCCTGGTGCTGCACGGGAGCCCCAACCCAGGGCATGGGGGTGCCAAAGACCCCCTCCAACAGAGATGTGGGGGGCAGAAAGCTGAGAATTGAGAGTGAGGGGGTCAGGGGACTATGGGTCGGGAGTGAGGACACTGGCAGGGCCAGGGAGTTGTGGCTTGGAGGTGAGGGGCACCAGGAAGACCAAGGGGCTGTGGGTGGTCAGTGAGGCATTGGTAGAGCCAGGGTTCTGTGGCTTGGGAGTGAGGAGCGTTATCACGGCCGGGGAGCTGTGGGTCAGGAGTGAGGGGCTGTGGGTTGGGACTGGCCATTAATGTTTACAAATGGGTCCCTGTACAAAAAAGATTGAGAATTACTGAAGTAGATGACCTCCTGAGGTTCCTTCAAACCCTAACTTTCTATGATTCTGTGAAAATCTTACTGTGGAATAAATATTTTGTCTGCAAGATATTTAACATAGCAGACCATCCTGCCTTCTAAAAATGAATACGGCATGGTAGAAACCCACTGGTAATATTTAATTTAAATAAATAAATAAATAAAACAGACTGGTCTACAAATAAGTTGGATGGAAATGCATGTTTTAAAGTAGCATGCAATCTCATTAACAGTGTTTTTGTTTTCGTCTACCTTTTTCTGATAAATTGGCTGTAATGGCTGCATTTCTAGAAGGTGTGTTCTTTTTACAATAACGCCACTGCTCATGTACATTTCCCAGATGCTTTTCACTGCTTGAAGTTGGTGTTTTATCTACAACAGAAAGTATATTAGGCTTGCCTTGGAATCTGGCAACTCACACAGAGGATTCCTTATTATACAATGATGCAGAGAAGGATTTAATTAGTCAACAAACTAATAGTGACATCAGTGTGAATTAATCAAGGAGAATTTCCCTTTTAGCATTTGTAAATTTGTTAGTTTTAAGTGTCATATATTATATTTATTTGTCTCAAGGCAATAACTTTAAAATGACTGACAGGACGTACCTCTTTTTTGCTCTGGAAGTCTAGTTACATTTCTATATGTCAGGTGTTCTATTAATCTTCAGGGTAAATATTATATTTTTTTCATGGAAGAAATAGCTATGTTGTTATCTTAGCTAGTTAAAGTACCGTCAGCAGCTTTTTTATTATTATTCAACAGTTTAATGTCTATTTTCATCTGTCTTATTTGTTAGAAAAACTTGAATGTGAAATGTCTTTCCATATTAAAGTTGGCTTTCTAAATAAATTTAGTTTGCTCGGCTTCTAATAGAGTAGAAGCCAACTTTTGTGGTTATTTTCACTTTATTTCTATTTTATTGATTGGTATCTGTGACTTCAGCAGAAACATGGAATGAGAATAGGTTTGTTGCTTAATTACAGCAACAGAAGAAGTAAGAAGAGCAAGCCTGTAGCGATTGCTTAGAACTGGAGGCCATATTTGTGATTTTCTTTAAGCAACTTGTATATAATGGCAGATTGCTTAGCCGCATGCAGGTGTATTAAATTTATGGAAGTAGCAGACTG
>NW_005842726.1:205905-213716 GCF_000455745.1 Alligator sinensis | reverse complement strand
GCAGGTTGGTGATATAAGTGAGGGGGAGCAGGGGGGGGGGGGGGGGGGGGAGGGAGTTTTACGAGCATTACTTCCTTTTTTTATTCCCAAGTTGCTCTTAATATTTAGCCAAGAAGGAGAGGTTCCATAGAGAACTTGTCAATCTCCTGCTTACACTCGGTTGCTCCTCAGTTTTGCCAGTTCTGTTTAGAATGGTTTCAAGGCTAATCTTGAACCTGTGTTCTCAAATATCATTATGTGTACTGCCATAATACTATGGTAGCCTGAAAGATCTTCTTTGTTTCTAAAACCAAACTGAAAAAGAAATCTAGAATCTATCCAGTTACCTGCAGGTTGTGCTATTTAAAATCTAATTTTGAGCCATGCGAGTTCCATTTTATTTTGTAGTTCTCAACAAGTGTTTTAGCTATTGAACTGAATGCACTGTGTCTTGCCTAGCCTTACGCTTGTCCTCTTTTAATTTTTTTTAACTTATTTTTATTATTAATGGTAGTAATGTGAAGATATGAATACTATAATCTGCTTTGCTTATATTCCAATTTTTATATTTCATTGAATGGATTAAGCTGTTTTTGATCATGCATGAAATGATTTGTCCAGGATGCCTAGAAATTACCACTACTTTTCTTTTCCCCCATATTTCTCTAGAATACAGATGCAGCTCTCCTACCCTGCATTAGTTATCCTGCTTTTGCTGTGGATGATGAAGCTTTGTTCAATCAAACACTTGATAAGGTTGTTAGAAAACTAAAAGGAAAATATGGGCTAAAACGATTTTTGAGAGATGGGTATCGAACTGCTTTAGAGGATAAAACTCGGCGTTATTATAAACCAGCAGAAATTAAGGTAATAGAATATATCTGTGGAATGTACAATAAGCTTAGGGACATATTCTACTCTTGTACATACATGTAGATTCAGAGTTTTAAATGCACATATTCAAAGTTCAACTGGCACATTTTTCTACAAGATTGCAGCTGAGTTTTATGCTTGGTAAGGCTTTCAACCCAAAGAGTCCTTTTTCTGTCCACAATTGGCTCATCCTCTTATCCTGTTAGTATTATATCAGAAAAATTTTCTTACTGAAAGTCAACAGTGTACATTCTAGTTACCCATTTGTTCATTCTCCTAATTAGGTCAGTGTTTCCTGCTTGGTCTTTGTAACAGGAGATTTTAGATTACCTAAGGCATTGTTTTAGGCTGATGTTGGTCATGAATAATTTCATTTTGATATATGTTTTTAACCAAACATATAGGTCCCATTGGTTTTCCAACAGTAGACCTGTTCATGCTGACACATACATTTTACCTGTTTGTTGCTTTCCATTTAAGGTGGTAGTTGCTTAGGAAGGTCCATTCATAAGTGAGTTATTTGTGGTTTATCAGAAGTTTTTATTTTTTTCCCAGTAACATTTTCCTTCTACAAATCAGATTTGTATGAGACATACAAAATGAGACTTGTGTCAAGAGTCTCTCTTTCTCTAGAACAACCAGGTTATGAAGCCAGAACATTAAATTATTCCTTTTTCCCTGCCCTTGATGCATTTCCTCCAAGGGAAAATTGGGAAGCATTTAGGGAGTTAACCTAGGCATCATTCTGCAGTCCACTTCAGTGAAGGAGATGCACATTGTAGATTTTTCTGTGCAGTTTTGAGAGAATGCAGAGTCAGCGGTTTAGTCATTGATTTGGCTGCTGATAAATGGGCTTACATTTACATTCAGTGTACAGTTGATTTCACATTACAGATAGGCAAGTTATCATTTTATTTAATTTCACAGCTGAATACAGTGTGAGCATATTAAAAATAATTCTACTATATGGTTTTGAGTGTGTTTATCAGTAAAAGTTGTCTAAAGTTTTTGTTTCTTCAAATACTGTCTTTCAAAGGAAAAAAATTGTCTTTAAAGGCAAAAGTCATCTACTGAGAATAAAACTTAAGATGTAAGTTTTTTACTTGAAAACATGCTATAGCAAGTTTAAAGCACAGTAAATCTGCATTTAGCAAAAAAATGAACTGTGCTTTAAAATGAAGAGCTAATTTATTAAATATTTAGTATTCATGTTTATCCTTTTTCTTTGAAATGCTTAATAGGAGATTTGAATACATTTCTTTAAACTAAGATATTCAATGTCTTCTTTTTCCCCTTTCTTTAGCTGTTTGATGGGATTGAATGTGAATTTCCTCTCTTTTTTATTTTCCTGATGATTGATGGTAAGTAAATCTTTGCATGCTCATGTGTACAGGCATTCCAGAGAGGTTCATGGAGTAAGGAAATAAAATGATTTTCCAAATCTGCAGAAGTAATTCAGTAATGCTAAATGCCTAAATAAAAACTGTGCCTTATGAGTAAAATAAAATTATTACAGCCATTTAAGAGTAAACTCTCTTTAAAATACTGGTTGATTTTTTTTTTTTTTTAATGTGTAAGTATAGATACCAAAAACATATCCACTTTTTTCAGTACTCTGAAGATACGGGAGTGGCCAAATTAATAAGAACACTGCATAGTTCAGAGGTACAGTTCACAGTTCTAAGAGTTCAGATGCTGCTTCAGTCCTGCATGGATTTAGACAAAGCTACTTGCCCCCTTTCCTTCCTCAGACTCCTACCTTGAGTCTTTTTCCTTGCTCCTGACATCCTTCCTTGCTTCCAATCCTTAGGTTATTAGTAACTCCCCACCTTGCCTTTCACTTCCTAATTTTTCTCTCTCATGTAATGCATCTGAGCTGCACTGAACACTTTTGTGCAAGAGAAATGAAACGGGCTGCTGAAGCAGCATGGGCAAGCTGCACGTAGGCAAACTGAATGTTTCAGCAGACCTGCAAAGGCTGGTTGTACCGTGACAATGTAACAGAATGCAGAAATGAAGTCAGCAGTTTCTCAGTGGTGGGACGATGCCATCTTTATGCAATGCCTTTGGGTTGGGAGATGTCAGAAAGGTTGAGGCACAATAATGAAAGCTGAAACTTGTGGAGAGGGCCTAGAAGTCTGTTCAAGAGAGTAGAGTAAGGTGATCTTAACAAAGCAGATCAGAGCTATCTAAAAGATTTGGATCCAGTTTTGGTAAAGAGATGTAGCTCAAGCCAGATTTTATAACATCTTTTTCCATCCTTAATCTGTAGAATGCTTTTAAGCCTGTATTTGCTGAGATATATTGAATGCTGAAGTTTATAGCTCCTACATTTCCTGTCCATTTGGCTTTCAATTAAAAAAGGGATGTCAAACTCATCTTGTGTCCCAGGCTAAATTTCAGCATGGGGTGGCAACAGCCAACACAGTAACAGTAACACAGTAACACCAAGTGGAGAAGCAGCAGCGGGCCAGTTGGCTGCAGGGCAAATGAGGGCTTTAATTCACCCTTCTGCTGGTTATAGCCTATCCATCAGAGCCACGAGGTCCCAGTTTCTGCAGCAGGTCTTACTTACCACTGGCTATGCTTTCAAACTCCCTGGCCCACCAATAGCCCAGCAGGTCCAATAGAATGGCTCCACAGGCTGTGTGTTTGAATTAGAGAAGTGTCTTATTTCCAAGACATGGCTTTTTATCTAAGTTTAGAATAATAAAGTGTTTTGTTAGGTAGGCTACAGCATGAAGAATGGTAAAGCTGCCAGAACAAATGAGTATTCCATTTTTGAAGGGCCATTTTAATTTTTGGAAGGAGCAGTATGAAATATGCTGTAGAAGATGCTCTGCCATGTGAGCTCCACACCTGGTGTCTTAGAAAAGCAGAAAATGTTAATTACTCCCATCCATAGTTAGCTGAGCATTAAAAAAGTCATAATTTCTTATTTTCCTGTATGCTAAGAAAAATATTACAAATTCCATAGACTTCAAAATTCCAAATGATAGATTCTGTAGCCTCTATAGCCTTTCCCCTTAGAAGCTATTGCATTAAATAAAGCATTCTTATTCAGTTGGCATGTTTTAGATGTGTGTATGTGTGTTTATGATTAGCAATTTTTGTTTCTTTCTTTTTGTAGGATGTGCCTTATTGTGAAAATGTTTCAGAAATCTCTAATGTAAATGACAACTAAAGTTGATTGGTTTCTTTGCTTTAATGCTGCTCTAAAGAGTATGTTTGCATATGGAAAAGAATAGCTATTCTTAAACAGCGTATTGAATTCTGACATTACGCTCATGTGATAAAGCCAAGCAAGGGTTAATAATGAAAAGAAAACTGGTCTTTGGCTGGTCAAACAAAGCAACCTCCAATGTCTTCATAAAAAGTCTATTCGGTACTTTGTCTATTGGTTGTAAAATAAGCCAGTTAAGAAAATCAAAGATTGGAGGGTGACATGAGATAAAAGACATTAAGTAAACAAGTGTATAGTCCATTTTTTAAATTTAAAACTTATTATAAAATATCTTGACTCTTTGGTAGAGGACAGGATGCTAAACTATTAAACTACTAAACTGCTTAACTATTAAAGGACTAAACAAAAAGTCAATGGGAAAGGCAGGGAGGAGAGAGAAGGGGGAAGAAGGGAGAATCTCAGGGTGCCTATACATGTACATCGACGCTGCTGTAATTCCACAAGCTGCTGTAATTCCACAAGCTTTAGGTAAAGCAGCCCTGTTGCCATTTTTAAGCATGGGGACACTGGTACACATGACGCTCTGGGTGCTTTAATTAGAGTGGGTTTCAGAGCTACTCTAATTAAACTTTACTCCCCTCCCCCGCCTCCCAGAGCATGTGTATAAATGCAGTCTCCAAATACAGGAGCATAAAGTTACTATAAAATTTGAAGTATTTATAGAGGGATGCAATAAAGCTAAAAAGAAAAAATGAAATAGTAAAAGATGAGTGAGTTACAGTTAAGTAATTCTAAAACAAGAGCAAATGGTAGTTAGCTGTGTTAGTTTGAAGTTAGGCAGAAGGCTGGGTAGATTTGCACTTTATAGACTAACTAAATCAAAGGTGTATAACATAAGTTTTCATAAGCAAAGCTTTTGCGCTATATCTCTGATTTAGCTAGTCTATGAGGTGCAAATCTACCCTACCTTCAATCTAAAGAGAGACAAACTGATAAAATCCAATCTCCCATCACAAATACTGATTCTTCTGAAAATCCATTTGTCATAAGTTAACTCCCGCTACCTCCAGAGGGGAAAAAAAATCAGTTAAGATATACCAAACTAATGAAAATTGAACTAACTGATGATTAATAGCCTTTCTGACTTTTTTATTAGAGTAGAACAATAAAATATGTTTGATAGGAATGGAATTTCTTAAAAGCGGCGCTCACAGATCATTAAAGGTGTATATAATCACATCAATGAAATTCTCTCTGCGTTTTTCTAAAAATAAGTAAAATGAAGCATATTCCAAAAAATATTTACATGTATGAGGCTCACGATTTTTTAGCTCTATTTTATTTTATTTTTAGGCCACAAAATGGACCAATTCTTCCATTGTTTTTCTTTATGTATCCATCAACATTTCTGTTGTTTGTTAAATCATGACTTCCTAATATTTTAAGTCAGTTTCTGGCAATGAAATGTTCTGCAATAGGTTATACCTTTCACATTAGTATTAACAAGGAGCTGTTTTATTTCCCATGGGTCACAGGTAGTATTTATCCTAACATTATCTTTTACCAGTGATGTTTGGCTATGGGATTTTCACAAGCATCCAGCGCTCTTTCCCCTCTGCTTTCTTCCCCCTACCCTGGACATCTGGTAACAAGAATAATTTGCAAATTAATGTTACAAAAATTAATAAATAAATGTCTTTATCATGACATCACTCTTGCTTAACTCTGCCAACAAGATGTCACTGTTGCATCATTTCAGTATGTTTTTAGACATTTTATTTTTCTTGCATAACATTTCATCTTCCAAGTTGCTGGTTGATTTTTTGTTTCCATTGCACTAATTTCTTCTTAGCCAGGTGTTCGTGGTGCTTGTTGTATGTGTAGGAATACACCAAAATATATGGAGATATATTTCTTCACTTAATGTTACAGAATTGGAGAAAAAGAAAACATCTGGATAGTACTATTTTTAAGGCTTCGGCCACAATTTTGTATGAAAGACTTAGTTTAGGCTTTTTTCGCAATATCCTGTTTCTACCAAAATCTTGTAGGACCAAAACATTTATTGCATGTTTATATGCTGAAAGCACCTTGTAACAAGAATATTTTGAGTTTTATGAAATAGTCCTTTAAAGATGTTAGATGGTTATTACTACAGACTTATTGTTACATGTTTCCCCTAGTGCCTTTGTTTTTTCTCTTTCTGTGTGTTCTCAACAGGATAACTTTTTTCAGAATTAATATCCCACACAGAAATAGTACTTTATAAATTATTTTGTTGTAACACGCATTTTGCCACACATTTAAGAAGTTATATCAGCCCGATAATTTGTATATATTGAATATTTTTTTTAAAGAAATTTCAGAACCCCAACATTGCACTAGTAAATTACATGAGAATGGGGGAAGTAGAAGTAATTTCTAATCAACAAGTTGGTAGTCATTAATCCCATTGAAAAGAAAATTGGCTCCTTTTCAGTTGCCAAGTTTCTTCCAGCCTTTACTCTTCATAGCTTCATAAAAGCTATGTAGTAAAGGCTTTTGGCTGGTGTTTGTAAAAGACTTGTATGGGATTTAGGCCCCTATACATTACTGAAATTCAGAGAAAGTAGGGCACCTTGACTGCTTGTACATGCCACGGGGGTTTAATTCAGTTTAGTTCTCCCTAAATTGAAACAGTGGGTTTTTAAAAACACTGCTTCAATTTAGGGAGAATTAAACTAGTCTAAACCCCGGTGGTGGGGGCCCAATCCTTACCTGCCTGCTCACACCTGGCCTGGGCAGTCCTGGGGGGTGCCACAGCTGCGGAGGGAAGCACTGGGCCCCCACACAGCTCAAGTAAGCAGGCAGGCTCTGGGAAGGGAAAAAAAAAGTTGAAGCTCGCTGCTTTTTTTTTTTTTTTTTCCTTCAGTGGAGCCTGCCTGCACAGGCTGCCACCGGGTCTCCCAGCCCCTGAGCTGCATGGAGCCTGCCAAGACCCAAGCACATTGGCTTCCAGAGCCCCATGCACTGTTGCACTTTGTTAGGTAGCAAACTAAAACATCTCAGAGGTGTCTTATCTTGCTACGTACCAAAGTCATTTAAAGTGGAATACACCACTGAGCATACAAACAGCAATGCCATTAAAGCAGTGCCAAAGGGCATTTAAGCTGCTTTAAAGGCAAATTTTGTGGCCTGTACAAAGGCCCCTCAGTTTTATAAAAAAAAATAATTAAAAAACTTCCCAGGGCAAGCCTCAATGAGACTGCATGCCTCAGTGAACATTCAGTAAAATATTAAGTGTACATTCAGAAAACAACCTTGAAATAGCTGAACTTTACTACCGTATTTACTCGACTAGATAACTAGGTGTCTCCCTCATTTAACATGGGGGAAAAACGTCCCTTGCCTTACAATCGAGCACAGTGTGGTAGGGGTTAGGACTGGAGCTGGATCCACGGCTACAGATGCTACCTGCCCCTGTTATTTGTGAACACCCAGCCACTCCTGCCCTGAAGCCCCTAGTCTCTTCTCTCCCTGTAACCTGACCCTGTAGCAGTAATGCCAGTCTGCATCTCTGCTCCGGGGCTAGGCTGGAGACATGCTCTGTGCCTCAAGCTGTAGCAGTGACGGAGCCTGCCAGTGCAGAGCAAAGGTAAGGGGGAGTGTGGTGGAGGGACAGGCAGAGAGGAGAGACTTTGGTGAAGGGGATGGGGATGAGAGGAAGTGGGGTGGGGACCTAAGCCTGTGGGGAGTAGCAGCAGTGTGAAGGGGGAAAGGGTGGGGGGGACAGGGA
>NW_005842726.1:200348-205874 GCF_000455745.1 Alligator sinensis | reverse complement strand
AAAGGGGAATCAGGGCAGCCTGAGGCTGTAGTGGGAGCAGGCACAATAGGGGGTAGTTGGAGGGGTAGGCAATAGGGGACAAGCTGCCTACCTCTCTCTCTCTGCCCTACCATGTGTCCCCCTACAGCCTATCACGCTGCCTGTCCCCTCCACTGCCTGTCCCATTACTTCCCCAATCACCACTTCTGCCTCCTCCGCGCCCCCCCACCCCCGGCCTGCTGTACTGGTGAGATAAATTTAAAATGATCAATAGTTATATTTCATACATGGACATTTTTAATAAACTTATACTTTTTCTATGTATAGAATCTAATAACAATGGGCTCATCTTAAATGTAGGCTACCCCTACTTTTTTAGGCCTTTTTTAAATAGGAGAGCTTTACCAGGTACACCCTTATACAGATGCAAGTCCTTCCTTTCCCCTCACATACACATAGACCTTCTCAATTTGGTATAACTTTTTTCTCAATTTCAAAGTTTTTTCTGGAATTATATTAAGCTACACCAAAAAAGGGTGATGTAAGTGTCTACATGAGAGGCAATAATGATATGTCTGTGTTGGTTTATATTAATGTTTTATTTTTAAAAGAATACTTCCTTTGTATTGAGAACTGTGGAGTGCTCCCTTCTGATTAGGATTGATGTAACAGTATCATGGGTGTGAATACTTTTGTCACTGCTAGTACTGTATCTGTTTTAAGGGGTGTCATTGTGGCATTTTTAATAAAGACAAAATTCACATGTACAAAATAAGCTGTAAATTTATTAATTGAAACACTGCTTGGTTCTTTTTAGGAGTTTTCAGAGGGAATTCTGAGCAAGTAAAGGAGTATCAGGAGCTTCTGGATTCTGTGCTTCAACATACAACAGAAGGTACCGTACAAAAGCAGTTGTTACAAGGTCTTACTAGTTCCTCTGAGTTGCCTGAACCTGAAAGCAAACAGCCAGACCCCCCTCTTACTTTTACAAATTGTATTGCAAAAAGTTTTAGTGAAAGAAAGATTAAACCAAAATGGAGAGAACATACTACTGTTGTGAGAGTAGGGCTTCACAGGAAAACTATATTAAACTTAAGGCAATCAGGACTCGTAGTAGAGATGATATCGTTTGTTAGACCAACAAGATTTTTGCAAAAAAATTCTTTAATTGCAAGCTTTTGGGCACAAACACCCTTCATCAGGCATTGGAGAAAAGATTGTAAAAGTTCTCCTCGGTAGAAAAGAAAGTTCGTATTTCATAGGATTTCACAGAGGAGTCAATAGATGGAAAACTCCTCTGGGCAGTCAGTTCATAGCTGGTATGAAGCCTCTCAATTCTTGTGAGGATCTGTGATGATGCAAATTACCTTGAAACGAAGGCAGGAGCAGGACCTCAGGTTTCAGGTAGTCACAGTTGCTTCCTGCTTGGGAAAATATGAAGATTTTTTTAAAATCGGCTAAAATTCCATATCTTCCATGTGTTGGGTATCAAGGTAATTTGCATCATCACAGATCCTCACAGGAGGTGAGAGGCTTCATGCCAACTGTGAACTCACTGCCCAGAGGAGTTTTCCATCTATTGACTCCTCTGTGAAATCCCATGAAGTACGAACTTTATTTTCTATCCAGGAGAACTTTTACGATCTTTTCTCCAATGCCTGATGAAGGGTGTTTGTGCCCAAAGCTTGCAATTAAAGAATTTTTTTTGCAGATACCTTGTCGGTCTAATAAAAGATATCATCTATACTACCAATCCTGATTGCCTTTTCCCCTAGACCAATATGGCTACAACCTGGATACCTGACATATTAAACTTAATTAATTTAATCTATAAAAATTTATCCAATCATAAAAGGAGTTAATTAACTAGAACTATTATCTCTACCCAGATATCACTTTTACCTCATGTTAACAATTTATAAAATTTAAAATGACTAGTGGTAAAATGTATATATAACTATTAGCACTGACAGTATTTGATAGTGACAAATAAGTAATTGCTTGAATAAATCACTGGTTTTCAGGCTTAAAAAAAATAATTGGCCAGAAGTCAATACAATTGAAAGGAAAAAATGATCTGATTCGTGATTAGGTGGTAATTTTTATTAACAGTGTAACATTTTGGGCTTCTCGTATGCTCAGATTGGTTTTGGAGGTAATATTTATCCGTGTTGGACATCAGTGGTACTGTGGATTTTCTGTGTTAATTCTATTTTAAGATAGTAGTAATGTTATAAAAGATGCAGGAGTTTTTGAGTCTTTTGAATTGCTTCTGGGGAGATGGTAATTTTCATACCATATCAAGCAAACACAATTTTTGCCACCTCTACCAATCATCCTTCTCTCTACAACAGCAGAGAATATATTTTTAAAAAATTTAAGTGATCTGTGGGAAGAATCTTGTGTTGTCTACAATATTGCTAACCTTTTGTCATGTCTGTTTTTAAAAGTTTGTTTTTTATTTTAACCATTTCCTGGGTTATTAGAGTATTTTACCTCCTCATTTTATTCTTTTTTTTTTCATTTGCCTCTTGCAAATGATTTTTTTGACCTGATAAGAGTCCAATTTTGAGTTTGCATTGAAATAGACAAAAAAATTCTTACAGTCTTGACTTGATTTTAATGTTTTGCTCACTTCTGTCAAATGTATAATATGTATTTTTTGTGTGTGTGCATGTCCTTGATATATAGATGTTGCATCTCTTCAATGAAGGAAGTGAAAATGATGTTCGGACATAAAGTACCTTTAATATACCCTTTGTTTTCCTACATGAACTGTGGCATGGAAAGATAACACTGAATTCTGATGGCCATACAACTCAAATCAGATTGTTATCAGATTATATTTTTTTCTTTTTAAAAAACCACTTCAGTTTTATAGGGAAAATAGAGTTTGATATATTTAAGTATTCTTTGTATTTTAAAACTCCACAGGACATCCTGTTGTACCCAGGTACTATTATGTGCCAGCTGACTTTGTTGAATTAGAGAAGAAAAATCCTGGTAGTCAAAAACGATTTCCTAGCAACAGTGGACGGGATGGAAAGCTTTTTTTGTGGGGACAGGCCATTTACATCATTGCAAAACTCCTAGGTAAGGAGAAATGGACAATGGTAAATTTTTAAACTGTGTTTAGCATGTATTAAACTATTATTAACAAGCATAATAAACATGTTTTTCCTATCAACACTTTTCTTAAATCTGGATACATGCATTAGGTTCAGTTTTGACTAGTTTCTGGATTGTTGTTTAGCACAAGTATGTACCGCTACTACTCTGGTAAATATCTGATAGACAAAATACATTTTATTTCTGCTGTTGTAATTTCTTTTCTTTCCATATGTAGTGTACCATAAAGGTCACAAACGCACTGTTTAGAATCGTTAAATTGGTAATTTTCTGGAGCGTACATTACTTCTTATTCAATGCTATTACTTTACTATATTTTTCCCTTATTTATTTATCTAAATGGGAAGATGTTTTGATGCAGAATTTATATTCTGTGTGGAATAAAAGTGTCCACATAGTTACACAAACATGGCTATATTTTTCCCGTGTAGATCAGCCTCCTGTAGGTCTTTATTTAGTTCTTACATCCAGTATTTGAATTTTCAGTGGTTAACTTTTTTATTATATCATCAGAATAATTAGGATGACTAGACTAAAATTGCTTAATTATTTGCTTTTTAAAAATAAAATGGGGGGGGTTAAGGAAACTTGCTACTTCCTTTATGAATGATATATTGTTGTTAACTGAAACCATATCAAGTCTAATTGAGAATTTTTCTACTTCTTGGGTATAAATCTCTGACAGCTTCACTATGTATAGTTTGCATATGCGAAACAGTGCCAAGTGGATACAAAATGCCACATTACTTTTTTGGGTAGGAAGTATTTTTCATTTACTTGCTCTGAACAACTGTAAATTATTATATACCACAGAGATGGGAAAAATATGGCCCGCAGGCTGAATCTGGCCCACCAAGGGATTTGGTCTGGCACACAGCAGGTCCTTTGGTCCCACCTGGCCAAGGTGCAGGAGACCAGCCCAGGCCATGGCATGTATGGCCAGTCCTGCTGCCCCTGGGCATGCAGGAGAGCTGGGGCAGCACAGCAGCCATATTTGCTTCCTGGCAATCCCCTGTAGCAGTGGTTCTTTCCAGCTGCGTATCTCCACTGCCATCAGACCTGGCACTGCTGCCTAAACACTCTGGTCCTTCTGCCCTGTACCCACTACTGGAGGCTCTGGATGGAATGGGCAGGTGGGATCTCCATGGAGACCAGCCTGGGACTAGTGCAGGTAGGGTGCATGGCTGGGTGGGTGGGTGGATAGCAGTAGGCAGGTGGGGAGCAGCTTCTGGGAGCAGGCAGGTGAGTGAGGTGGGTGCTGGGATTAAGATCATGGGGTGGTGACCGTCCAGAGCTGGGGCCCAGTACAGAGTTGCCATCTGCTCCCTGCACATTCCTGCAACAGGCACCAGCTCCGTGGGCAGGGGCATGCAAGGAGTGGAACATGGTTCCACGCTGTCACAACCCCAAGATCCCAATTCCAGCCCCAGCCCGTCCCTCCCATGGCCCCATCTCATCCACCTAGCCACACTCTGCCCATGCAGGTCCCAGCTAATCTCCGTGGATGCCCCAGAATCATTGGAAGGTGAAAACATGGGGCTGGAGCAAATCCACGATCCAGTTCCTGCACCCCCCCTGCCCACAGAACCAGTGCCTATAGCAGGGGCATGCATGGAGCGGGTCACAGCTCTGTCTCAGGCCCCGGCCCCATGCTATCACCACCAAGAGATCTCGATCCCACCCCTGGCCCTACCTGCCCATCCTGCTCCCAGATACCACTCTCCTTCTTCCTGAAGCTCCATCCTATCCACCTGGCAGAGCATGGGGCAGAGCCATTTGGTGAGTTTTGGTGAGCTGTTGTGGAGGAGAGGTGGGGAAGGGGGAAGAGTGCTGACCTGACCCAGGAGACTGGACAAGCACCTGGCTGGGGTCATATGACCGCCAGCGCTCTTTCCTGCCTAGGGTAGGGAGTTGGACTTGATCTATTGAGGTCCCTTCCGATGCTGACAGCTATGAAATTATGACCCACAATAGCTCACCAAAACTCCCTAAGTGGCCCTCGGGCCCAAATAATTGCCCGCCCTTGATATACAGGGTACAAAGTAGAAGGGTCTTTACATTAAGGTTGTATTAGCCACTTTAGATACATTAGTCAGCAGTCCTTAATATACAGCTAATACCAAACCTGCTGCGGTTTTGCCAATGGTTATTTTGTGAAATATTAGTTGTTCAGTGAATACGGAATGAATATTTTCATATTAATTTCTTTGTCTGTCATTCTTATTACTATATTTTCACACATATAGCCCACCCACGGGTACAAGCCACACCCATGTATAACCCGTGGAAAATTGTATTTTTGTAAATTAGTCTGTGTATATGCCGCACCCGTGTATTCCCCGTGGTGGCATATACACAGGGAGGCACCACAACCTGGCCTGCCCCGGCCCCTGTGGCAGGGGGGGGGGACGGCCGGGC
>NW_005842726.1:197908-199892 GCF_000455745.1 Alligator sinensis | reverse complement strand
CGGCACAGCCCGCCCCGGCTCTGGCCTCTGCCGCAGCGGCAGCAGCACAGCCAGGCCTGCCAGGGCCCTGCGGGGGAAAAAAGTCCATCGATAGCCCGCACCCATCCATTTTTTTTTTTGGTAAAATCGTGCATAACCCGCGGGATATATGTGCAAAAATACGGTATATTACCCTCCCTATCTGACACTTTCTTTCATCTCCCATATTATTCTCCATTACATTCACGTTTTGCCTATTCTCCAATACTCTAGAGAAGATGCTCTTTTCCATGCCATTACCCTTACTACTAGTTATTCAATTCCTTAATTGTCTGTTCCTTCTACTGTCCCAAATTCTTCTAATGCACAGTGTGAACTACTGTGTATTGTTTTATGTCTCCCCTCCAATTCACCTCATGGTTTGATACCCTCCTGAATCCTAAACAGTGGTGATCATGTGAATACGTTGGCAAAATCTACGTGACTCATTCTACCTGCAGGAATAGCCAAACTATTGAGAGTGAAAATATACATGTACCGCTTCTCTTCTCACTTTGTCACATCATGTCCCCTGCAGCTTGAGTAATAATAATACTTGCATCCTGTGTACCACTTTCCATGTATAGATCCCAAAATGCTTTAAATGGGAGTTCACTGTCATTGTCCCCACAGACAAAGGAGGGAAGTGAAGTGACCATTTGTGGCAGACACTGGTATTGAAATCAGGTCTTTTGAGTCCTGGTCTGATACCAAATTCCCTTGATCCACCACTACCCAACACAGGGATTTTTTACATGCTCCTTAAAATCCACAAACAAGGGAACTCGAGCAGATCTATAATATCCAACCACGGAACCCTAACCGAGGAAATATCAGGTTTCATTGAATCCATCCTAAAACCTTCCATCACCCAAAGAGCAAGTTATGTCGAAGACACAACAGACTTTCTACAAAAACTTCAAAACATAGAACACCTCCCCAGCAATACCTTCCTAGACACCGTGGATGTTACCAGCTTATTTACCAACATCCCACACCAGGACGGCATCCAAGCCTGCCTTACATACCTACAAGAGCAAAATGACAACTCAGAGTACAGAGCCAAAGATATTACTGACCTTATACAGTTCATCTTAATGCACAACAATTTCAGTTTTAATAATCAACACTTCCTCCAGATGATGGGCACAGCTATAGGCACCAAAATGGCCCCACAGTATGCCAACCTATTTATGAGCCACCTGGAAGAAGAATTTCTCAAAGACTTCATCATCAAACATTTGCTATTCTTAAGATTATATCAAAAACATCTTCATCATTTAGACTGAAAACCTGCAATCTCTGATTGAGTTCCATCACAAATTCAACAGTCATCACCTCTCCATCTGACTATCTCTTGAGTACTCCAGCACCAACACCTCCTTTTTAGACACGATGATCAGCATCCAGAATGGTAAAATACAGACCACGTTATACAAAAAACCCGCAGACCAACATACGTATTTGTCACGCTCCTCCGTGCTGGCTGGCAAGTGGCGACACAGCAGAGCCCCCGCTCCCAGCACTGATGCGGGCACAGTAGCACTGGGCGCAGGAGCTATGTATGCCCTGCTGCTGCCCGGAGCGAGCTGCACCTGCATCGTGGCCCCGTGCCGGCTGGGCCGGGCAAGGCAACCACGAGGGCTTTTCTTGCAACTCCCCCCACGGGGGCAGAGGCAGGCACAGCCAAAGAAGCCACGGCAAAAGCCCCACATGGGTGCCCTGCCTGGCCCCAGCCACCTGGCACTTAAAATAATAAAAATAATAATAAAAAAATAGTAATAAAAAAGTCCTGCACTGACCAGCTCTGGTAGCGGCAATCAGGGCCTCTGGGGGCTCATGGCACCCCCCATGCAGCTCCTGCTCCCCAATGGCCCCCCGCCCAACCCCAGTAGTCTGTAAATTGGGGGGCGGGGGAGGAAAGCCCTGTACTCACTGGCTGTAGCAGGGGCTGAGGGGGCTCTGG
>NW_005842726.1:194456-197898 GCF_000455745.1 Alligator sinensis | reverse complement strand
AAAAAAAGAGTCCCACACTAATTGGCTCTGGCAGTGGCAGGTGAGCTCATGGCAGAGTCCCTCTGTGCAGCACAGGGTAGCAGGGATTGCCCTGCCTGGCAGTACTGCTGAGCCCCAGCGGCCCCAGCTCCCAGGCAGTGTGCAGCACCCTGCCAAGCCATGCTACACCCATGCCATGGGGTAGCTGCCACACGGGTGCCGGGGGGGCGAGGAGGGGGACGATCCCTGCTGCCCCCCACTGCCCTGCGCTGTGCAGTGGGGCTCAGCCACGAGCCCTCAGAGGCCCTGACCCCACTCCTGTAGCCGGTGAGTGCGGGGCTTTTTTTAAGTGCTTGGAGGCTGGGTGGGGGATGGGACTGGGCAGGGCAGCCATGGGGGTTTCTCCTGCAGCTCCCCACATCCGGGGAGAGGCAGGCACAGCCAGAGGAGCTGCGGGAAAACCTACAGGTGCCTGCCTCTCCGCAGCCAATTTGAATCTCCGAATTGGCGCCAAATCTGATTCTGATTCGGCCTAATCAAATGGGGACAGTGATTTGAATCACCGAATCGAATTACTGTCCCTCGAATCAGCTGAATCCAAATCCGAATTGAATACTTCCCTATTTGCACAGGCCTGCTGGCCACCTAGTTATTGTAGTGAGCAACAGATTTTGGTAACTATACCATCTGCAGAGTGATTGAGAGTAAGTGTGTATGTATGGGCGAGAGCTCTTTGAATATTTTAATCAATAAACATGGTATTTTGCCTTATTCCCCTCATAAGGTCTTGCTCATCAGTTGAGATAATTAGTAATTTCTGCAACACCTACATCTCTCTATCACAATGAATGCACTCCGAAAATCTATCAAAGACAAAAATATCCAATTACCTGTGGGTGCACACTTCTCACAAGACAATTACTCCCTCTCTGATCTCTCAGTTCTAATCCTCAAACAGAACTTTAAAAACATATTTTTTAGATGATCCTATGAACTTCACTTCATAAATCTACTGGATATAAAAAATCATAGACTAAAGGAGCACCTTGAGAGGCTGGACACCTTCAAGTCAGATGGTCCGGACAGTTTGCACCCCAGGGTACTTAAGGAGCTGGTAGGCATCATAGCTCAGCCTCTGGCAAGGATCTTCAAGACCTCGTGGCACTCAGGTGAAGTGCCTGAAGATTGCAAGAAGGCCAGTGTGGTGCCTATCTGTAAGAAAGGGAGGAAAGTGGATCTGGGGAGCTACAGGCCTATTGACCTGACCGTTAAGGAGCTGGTAGGCATCATAGCTCAGCCTCTGGCAAGGATCTTCAAGACCTCGTGGCACTCAGGTGAAGTGCCTGAAGATTGCAAGAAGGCCAGTGTGGTGCCTATCTGTAAGAAAGGGAGGAAAGTGGATCTGGGGAGCTACAGGCCTATTGACCTGACCGCTATCCCTGGGAAGATCTTGGAAAAAATTATCAGAGACCATTCTTGACAAACTGGCTGATGGCAACATCCTGAGGGACAACCAGCACAGGTTTGTTGTGGGTAGGTCTTGCCTGACCAATCTCACCTCCTTCTATGACCAGATGACATATCACCTGCACAAAGGAGAAGAAATCGATGTCATATATCTTGACTTTAAAAAAGCCTTTGATCTGGTGTCCCATGATCTTTCCATAGAAAAAATTGGCCAACTGCGACCTCTGCTACATCACAGTCTGATGGCTGGGGATTTGGCTCTCAGATCAGACCCAGAGAGTGGTAATTGACAGAAGCATCATGGTGCTCCATGAACAGTGGTGTCCCCCAGGCTCTGTCCTTGGACCTATAGTCTTTAACGTCTTTATTAATGATGTAGATGTTGGGGTCAGAAGTGGACTGCCCAGGTTTGCCAATGATCCCAAACTTTGGGCTAAAGCATCCACACCTGAGGATAGGCTGGTGATCTAGGCCAACCTTGAAGGGCTCAGAAAATGGGAGGATAAAAACCTAATGATATTTGATACCGAAAAATGCAAAGTACTCCACCTTGGGGAAAAAACTCCACATCACGGTTATAGGCTTGGCAGTGCTACGCTTGCTAGCACCACGGCTGAAAGGGACTTGGGAGTCATGATTGGCCACAAGATGAACATGAGACACCAACGTGATGACGCAGCTGGTAAAACGAACAAAATTCTGGCTTGCATCCATAGATGCTTCTCAAGCATCTCAGGATGTCATCCTCCCGCTGTACTCAGCCTTGGTGAGGCTGCAGGTGGAGTACTGCATCCAATTCTGGGCTCCACAATTTAAAAAGGAAGTGGAAAAGCTTGAGAGAGTGCAGAGGAGAACCGCACGCATGATCAGAGGGCAGGAGAACAGGCCTTATGATGAGAGGCTGAGAACCATGGGACTCTTCAGCCTGGAAAAGCACAGGCTCAGAGGTGACTTAGTGGTTGCCTATAAGTATGTAAGTGGTGGACATCAGATCTGGGGGATTGCCTGTTCACCAGAGTGCCCCAAGGGATGACAAGGTCAAATGGTCACAAACTTGTCCAAAACTGTTTTAGGCTGGACATAAGGAAAAAATTCTTTACTGTCCGAGCCCCCAAGGCCTGGAATAGACTGCCACCGGAGGTGGTGCAAGCACCTACTTTGGACTCCTTTAAGAAACATTTGGATGCCTGTCTTGCTGGGATCCTTTGACCCTAGCTGACTTCTTGCCCCTGGGGATCATCTGAGGTCCCTTCCAGCCCTAATGTCTATAAAATCTATGAAATATAGACATTGGGTTTATGGCATATTATAACCTGCCTGCCATCTAGTAACCCCAGGTAATCTCTCTACATTTTGCCAACTACATTATCACCAGGTCAACATTTCCCCTTTCCCTTCCCCACCTACCTGTCTCACACCTATTATCTCCCATGGCCTCTGATTCTCACTGCCGCACATTTTGCATTTTCACAGACCTGCATTTTGCAATATTGGCTTCTATTCCATCCAGGAGAACAAAAACAACAACAGACTCTCCCTGTGCTTGAAGAAGGGTGTTTGTGCCCAAAAGCTTGCAAAGAACAATTTTTCCAACTATTTAGTTGGTCTAATAAAAAATGCCACATTTACCCAAATAACCTTGTCTGCCTATACGTACAAAATACTATTTGACCCTTCCTTCCTTCCTTCCTTCCTTCCGCCCGCTTTGGACGCTTCGGACCAGGCTCGCTTGGAGCTGCATGGGGCGATCCCAAGCGTAAGACTCCCCGGCTTCCTATCTCTTTTCTTTCTTCACTCCCACCTGTCTAAAGGTCTCTAGCCTCTGTTTATTTCACTTTCTGACACTTTTCTTGCTTTTTCCCCCACTTTTCCCCCCACTTTTCTCTCCTCTCTCTTCCCTCCCCCTCTGCTACCAGTTTCTTTGTCTCTGAGTCGCTTCTCACAGCCTTCTCTTTTACTGTCCCTTTCCCTTTCTTTCTCTCTTTTCTGTCTGCTT
>NW_005842726.1:178795-188685 GCF_000455745.1 Alligator sinensis | reverse complement strand
GGGCGCCATCTGCCTGGCCAACTTCTTGCTGGGCCAGGCCAAGATGACCATGATAAAGAGCCGCCGTAACCGGCTCAGACGTTGCCCCGCGGCTCTTCAGCCTCCTAGTGCGGGCGCGCCTCTTGCTGGAGTTTGAGCATGCTGTGCTCCGGTGGGGGGTGCCCGCCTTTGAGGCACTCTGGGCCCTTGAGGGAGCGCTGTGCCACGTGGAGGATGGCCGTCTCAAATACGCGCTCTGATGTCATGACCGGTCTGGGCGACCGGGCGGGCGCAGTGGCTGACTGTGGGGGCTGTTTTGTTTATTTTCTCGGGGTGAGATGTTGAAGGTTTTTGTACGTGTACTATGGGACAGGGAAGGGTGGAATTGTTCGTTTCTCGAGGGCTATATATATGGCATGTTCTTATATATAGCATGTTAGACATGATGTGTATTACTGCGAAGGTGCTTGTCACGGTGTGATGTTCTGAATGTCCTGGAATGGTTTCTCTTTGGTGTGGTTTGATGGTTTTTTGCTTTCTGTACCTGATCTTTTGTGAAATAAAGTTGTTAAAAGTCCGTCCTTCCTTTTTCGTATTTTTTTTCTTTGCAAGTCCTACTCTGGAAACAGTTTCCTTATTCTTTACTTCTCTTTTCTAACTTACTTCATCTGTTCTTCCTTTTATGACACCACAAATAGAGCTTGGAAATTTTACGAGTAAACTAAATCTACTATCCAGAGTTGGTTTTACAATGTATAGGGCTTCATTTATTCACAACAGTGTACAAAGTCTCTTTCCTATGAATTCTTGAAGGTGGTGCCAAACAACCTGGCAGCCTACCCTCAGCATCTGTCTACCGGAACAGAGAAAGGGACCTGTTCTCTTGTCCCCTTTTATTACCATTCACTGCAAAGACTCATGGGTGCTTCAAGGATGAGGATTCTTGTAGATTTATTTTTGTACAGCCTCCTAACTGCTACAACATGGTGCGTCTGCCCTACCTTTTTCTTCCTCAGCTTTATGAATGCTGTAGAAGGGTGTTTCTATTCCTTCCCTACTCTTCATTTTTAGTGCTTTCTCCAGTTAATAGCTTTGCTGTGTGTCTCTGCTGCTACTCAGAACTTCCAAAGACAGCAGAATGAAGCTAGCCTGATTCTATTGAATTTTGTTGTCACCCATAAAGATTTGAAAAAGAGCAGTAACAGTAACCATTCAAGTCCTAGTTTGCTCTTCTGTAGCTTATGGAAATTAAGCACCAGAAACTATGAAATTCTGTCTACAGCATTAGAAATTCAACTGTTGTTCAAACTAGGCTTGCATTTCGAGGGATGTCTGCAGTTGAAACCAGTGCTTTTCTCTTTTTTGGGGTGGGGGGGAGGTTCTTTTTGTTGTTGTTTTTTAAATGAAAGTTTTGATTTTTTGTACAAGACTGTCATTTGCCAAGAAAGTACCTTATTCACTCTAGGCAAATGGGCAAGAAGGTTTTGCAAGTCATGATAGTAAATGTAATTTATAAAATGTGGAAGTGAATATGATGCATGTATATACTTTTAATGAGGCAGACTTGAAAAAAATGTTATACTGTTATTTTTAGCATTCACTTAATCTTTTCATTCCATCTGTTCTGTGCTTCTTAAGATACTTGTATCTTCCTTGAGGACTACCTGTGGTTCTCTGGTCTCTGAGAAGCTTGATATTAGCATATAGAAAGATCTGAATAAATTTAACAACATCAGCTTCTAGTAATAATATTAATGTGTGAACAACGAAATTTCTACTTTGGAACTGAATATGCTCAAAAAATGTATGTTTGTGATGATGGTGGTGAATATTCACTGAGAAGTCTTTAAATCCAATTTTGATTATCAGATAGTGGAATGTTATATAGCTCACGTCTTGTACTCATTCATTCGTTCATGTGATATAGAAAGGATTTTAGCAGTGTAGTTAGGTCTAAAGAGTGCAATTTAGTCACTGAATCAGTTTGAATACAAATGTAAACCACACTAAAAATACCGTAGAGCAACCACTGAAAAATGACTCTTGCTTTTTAAAACCATCAAGCCAAAAGGCCATTGAGTTCAATAGTTTAGTTGATCTATTTTACAGCTTCCGCATAACTACAAGTAACTTAAGTAACATCAGTCAGCATTAAAAATATGGAAGTGCATGCACTAAAGCTTAGGAAAATATTTTCTTGGAAATGTGCTCTAATAAATTGGTTAGATTTACCAGTGATTGAATTTCTCATACTGATCTCCATCCATTGTATGGTACTGTATTCAGGAGTATTTTCATTTCCAAGCCTGTCATTTTATTACTGCTGCTGACACAGTAGTTGATGGAGTTGCTGCAGTTACTTGCTTTTTTTTGGCCAGCAGCTCATTTCCTGGTATTCAAACTGCTGTAGTGCTTTCCATTGTAGTTTTAAAAAGTTGACTTATAACATGATATGACTCACCTATAACAAGTATCCAGAGAAGATTCAATTGTTTCATGATGTGAACTGTCACATTTAACATTTAAATATTTCTTGGTTAATGCTTGTTTGAAAGGGTAAATACATCTATGGTCTCCATATAACTTAGCTGAAATGCTTGTTCCTAACAATCTGCCTATAAAAAAGACTAGATAATGGAGAATGGTATCTCTGGAGATCGTGATACCACATTTACTCAAATACAAGACATGCTTTTTTCCCCAAATCAGCATGGGGGAAAAAGCTACTCATCTTATATTTGCATACCAGGAACTTTGCCCCTCATTAAATATATTGGCCGTCATTGAACTACTGCTAGAAGCAGCATATGTGCTCAGTCATGGAAACCAGCTATGAAGTTGACTGAATGTAGCCCATGCTGAGCATGCCCATAAAATTCATGGTCTATGTTAGGCACATATACTGATGGGAACCTACCACAAGGTTAGATTAACGTGACCCATCTGAAAAAGATACTTTGCCCATTATGCTTAGTCCCCCTTGGTGCTGACTTTTTCAAATTATGGTGAACCACTACATCAAATACATTTCGACTTCCTCTCTGCTCCCACAGCTGAGTGGTGCCTTTCTTTTCTACTTCCAGTGATTCCTGTTTTTCATGAGACTTAAACATCTTGCAAACATGGGGTGGAGACAGACCATATTCCATGCAAACATGGTATATGACATGGAGACAAACCAGGCAGCCCTGTGCATCATTTACATGTACATTTTTGGAGGGTCCCAGGACTTGTGACAAGAACAACCATTTGTCAGACTGGGGCTAGCTAGCACCTGGGTCCTTTGTTTTGGGGTATCTGGAGTACAGCACATGCTGAGCAGTGCTGTGCTGTGGACTCCATGAACTGAAGCACTGTTGAGTCTGCTGGGCCCCGACTCAGTAAACTGTATGGTAAATCATGAGCCTTTTGACTCTGGACTAATATCATGCACAGTTTGTACTATATATAAGTAGGTACAGAAATGCTGCTTAAAAGTGTCTTTATGGAGTATCAGTGCTAAAATTTGCAGTGGTCAGGGTTGAGGCCAGAGTCGGACCCTTGGCAGCCTCCTGTTCCCCTCCACAGTTTCTGCCCTCTGTTCTGTTCCTTCTTTCTTCTCCTTCCCCCCTTTACTGTCACAGGCAGCTCATTTCTACATTATGCTTGGGGAGGGAACAGAGCATGAGCAGGGTCTAATAGGGGGACAGGAAGGCTGCAGGGTGAAGGAGTTGGTGGGTGGGGGTGGAGGCAAAGGGCAAGGGGGGCCAGCTGACCCCCTCCCCCCAGCCACTATTTTCCCTTCTGTAGCAGTGGAAGTGAAATGAATTCAAGAGAGCACTCTGATAATTATATTCTACTCCTGGGAAGTATAACAATTGTATAAATATTCCATATGTATAATCTAATTATTTGGGGGTCGACTTGTATTCAGGGTCATCTTGTGTTCAAATATATATGGTAATTATAAAACAGCACCTTTTGGATCTGTTGCATTACAAGGGAGATTAATAATACTTAGATTTTTGGGATTTTTCTCTTTTACAACCCTAGGCATGTGGTTATCTTATGGCAGCAACTCTGCCACACTTCAAAGAGAAAACAGAGTTGGTGGTGGTATTAATTGATAGAACATTAGCCAAAACCTCAAAATACATCCATAATTTATTTTTGCACTTTAGAGCTACTGAAGTTTGGTTCCTTAATATGGTATTTTTGCAGTCTTCTTTGAAAGCAATGCATTTAAGTGTGGACTGTAAATGCTCAAATGTTTTAATTATAACAGGATTTATTAATGTTTTGTTTTTACTAAAAAGTAGTTTGTTTTGCAGCTTCAAAAGTTTTGTTGTCTTTTAGTTTGAATGATTATATACTGTGGAGATGGGTTCTTCTGTGATCAAAAGAGCAAATTCTACCCAACCTTTTTGGCCTCTGAATTTCAGATGTATAGGACTACAGTTTTAATTGTGTCATTTTCATCTGTCTTTTTGTTTTGTGTGTTCGTAGCTGTTGGATGAATTTTTTTTTAACTTACCAAACTAAGAAGCTCCATCATAAATTAGGCATAGTGTTGCCCCATTCTTTACCGTCTAAAAGTAAGAATGCAGTCTATACTTTTTTCCATTTTAAAACTGCAGGTTATTATGCAGTATATATTTAATTAAAACAAATATTAATGTTTCATTTCACAGTCTGATGCTGCAAGCTAGAATATCATAACTTTAAAAAAATATGTAACAGCATCCCTGGGAAGGGAAAAAGATCTGGTTGGCATTGGAAGGGGACATGAAAAAGAAACACTCAGAAGTTGGTGTAAGATCCCTGTTTAAGCATTAATGCAAACTTTGCAGGGCTGTCCATGGCTATTGGCATATGGAATATCTGGTCCTGTACTTTCCTTCCCATGATGATTCCTCCCAAACAGTGTACTCAAACTGTGAAGTCAGTTTTTTCCAGCTTCCTTTTAACTTTTTTGTGTATCACTCGTTAGATACATGAACTGAGATCCAGTGCTGCTTTTATAAGTCCCATTTGGGCACAGAAGTTTAGAACAATGAACCTGATTGCAGATTCAAGGCTTATCATTGGGGATCCTGTTTTTCTCTGTTTAAAAATTGCAAATTCTCTGTTTTTGGTTTTTTTTAAACCCCCAAATTCTCTGATTAAACCCCCCCAAATCCATGATTAAAATAAAATACCGCTCTGTGTGTGTGTGTGTGTGTGTGGGGGGGGGGGGTATTAATTGAACACCATGTTTTATTGATATATTTACAATATTAAAGCAATTTGGAAGCCTACCAGTGCCTCAACCACTATAATAAAATAATTTCCAAATGCCTATAAATTTTAGGTTTTGAATTTGGATTTTTTATTATGGAAAATCAGAGCTTCCCTGCCTCCTTTGCTCACCAAGACACAGGTCCAGGCCCCTCACTCTCAAGCCACAGCCTCTCTGCCATGTTGATGTCCCTTACTCCCTACCCCCAGCCTTGCTGGAGGGGGCACCAGCTGCTAGGGATATGGGGCCAGGGACCCGGGCTGCAGCCTCCTGCTCCCCACAGCAGCGTCCGAGCCCCAGCTGCCTCAGCACAAGCAGAGTGCAGAGCCCAGCTCCCCCTCCCCCACGGGCAGCATGGCTGGAGTGCAGCCCAGGTGGGGAGGCAGGTGCGGGCTGGCTGCTGTGGGCTTGGGCTCCCTGCCTTGCTACCCTGCCTCCAGAGCCTCCATGGCCCAGAAGGCAGGACCTGGCATGGCAGGGCAGAGCAGGGAAGTTCTTTGCTGCTGCAAGCCCCACACTGCCATGGTGAGGCATCCCCTGCCTACCCAGCAGCAGTGAGGGGCACAACTTCAAACCACTGTGGCCGGGTGGGCAGAGGGTGCCTTGCCAGGGCAGGGCAGTGCAGGGCTTCCAGCAGTAAGGAGCTTCCTTGCCCAGCCCCACTGTGCCCTGCTACACCGGGTCCTGCCTGCTGGGTCACGGAGGCCCTGAAGACAAGGCAGCAGTCTGGGGAGCTCAAACCCACAGTGGCCAGCCCACCTCTGCCCTGCACACAGATCTGCAGGGCACATGCCCCCATACCTCCCCTGGGAGTGTGCACAGCAATGGGGAGCCAGCTCCTTCCCTCCCGACCCCTGGGCTACTCCCTGCAACCCTCTCCCACTCCCCGCCAGGGGCCTGCAACTGCGCATTCTCACCCTGGGCCCCAAGTCCCATTCTTTGCCCGGCTGGACAGCAGCCTCAGCTCCATCCCTGCCCAACTTACTCTCTGCCTCCCTCCCTCCCTGTGCGGACCTTAATCCCCACTTTCCTCACTCCAGACTCACCTGCAGACTGCCTGGTGGCCATATGCTTCTGTGTGCATGTACATGCACATGGTGCCCCCTGCCTGACCGCCCATCTTCTGCTTCCCCCGCCCCTTGAAGGCTGGAACTCTGCCAGCTGCAGAGAGCTCTTTGCAAAAGTGGAAAATCCACTTGTTTCTTCATTAAAATGAGAAATCCGCATTTTTCTCAGTTAAAAGCGAAAATGCACATTTTTTTTCTGTTTTTCTGTGGGAAACAGAAGACCTAGATCCCTGTTTATCTTTGAGGATAATAGTACATGTCTAGGAGTTATTGTTCTGGGGAGTGTAGATCTCCATTTCATCAAGGATTCCTCTTTGGTTTTGTCCAATGACTGGATGTATAACCAGTACTTAAACTTAAGTGTCAGGGTGAGGTATACTAGTTTTGGGACGGCAATAGGAGCAAAAGATGACCGAAGTGATAACAATAGCTGGGTAAATAATTTGTAAGTAATTCCATTTGACTACCTTCAATGTTTTCTTCTGTTCATTTGAAAAAATACTACAAGATTATTTCAACTCTTATCAGCTGATTACTAAGTTATCTGCAAATGTTAAATCTTGAATTGTCATTGTTCATGATGTCGTAATCTGTTAGATGTGTAACATAATAATGAATACAAGTATGTTCCTTACACCGATATCTGCTTAAAGTTCTGTTCTGTTCTTTACACATAGCTGACATGTTGATTTTAGCCCTTTTTCTGTGTTTTTGTGAGATGATAAAAGGGTCACATCTAAGGAATGACAGCATAGTTCCCAGTTACCAATGACTTCCAACTCTCCCACCTTTCTTTTTTATTGAGATTTATGTTCAAGTATCTTTCATGAACATACCTATTATTTGTTTGACATGTTCTTTCTATCCTGTGTAAATTTATTAGAGATTATCAGTTTTGGAATCTAAAAATAGGTATTTTCATTGCTGTTGCCTTGCAGAGTTCTGTGTTCATATGGATAAGGTTTACCTTCATATATATTATCTGGTAGAGCCTGACAATTTCCTCACATAGATATTAGTGCATATGCTCTAGTGGATGCACGAATATCTTAGCTGTTAGGTCTGTACACATATATCTGCAGCTTTGTTTTCAGTTTTAACTAGCAGGAGTCTTAGTCCTCACATTTTGGTCCTTTGTAGCTCATCTGAAATATGGTTATGTAGCCAGAAATAAGTGGCCTGTGGGATGCCCTCAAAATTCAGGCATGGGAAAGGGTTTTGTTGTTGCATACAGATTCATGGGGCTAAGATGCGTGAGGAGAAATGTTGCTTGAAAGATTTCTGCTGGGGGGCTTGATCCTTATCTGCTTAGAGTTCACATCAGTCCTTTCAGAATATGTTTTTGTCCTAATAAATTCCACAGTATTAGTAATAGATTATTATGTGCTACCTTGAAAGTGTTAAGACTATTATAATATTTTTATTTTGGCTTATTTCAGTTGATGAATTGATAAGTCCTAAAGACATTGACCCGGTAGGCCGTTATATACCTCTACAAGATCAGCGGAACATTAGCATGAGATACTCAAATCAGGTAAGCATGTACTAAATTTACTTTGTCATTTGGTTTAATCTGAAATTTTAATTCAAGATACTTTGAATACTATTTTTAAATGTGTGGGTTTTTTAAAGAAAAAGAAAGTTTACATGTATGTACTAGGCAGACAAGGTTCCTTGGGTGAATTTGATATCTTTTATCTGTTTAAAGAGTATATGCCTCATGAAAGAACCTGTACACTCTAGTAATATGAACATTTACTATTGGTATTTATTATAGGAGTTAATTTATATAGTGAAAAATCTCATTTCCAGTGAGAAATGTATTCTCTTTTCTATTGTGAATAGGGTTTATGATGATTGCCATATGCGCTGCTGTTTCTGGGTACATATATAAGCAAGATGTCCACAGACTAAAATGTGCATAACAACTAAATTCTGCACTCAGAGGTGTGCAGAGAAGCAGAGAGGAAACCTGTCTCTCCTGTTCAGCAGTGTCAAAAATCCAGGCTGTAGAGAGCCCTATCGTCTGCCCCACTGGGTTTCAGACTGGACCAGCACACTGTATGTGGTGTGTGGCAGACCAGCCTCACATGCTGCACACAAAGTGCAGAACCAGGTCCAGGCTGATCTGCAGGCCCAGTCCAGCCTGTGGACCAGTCCCACACTGCTGGTTTTGAGCCATGGAGCTTGATTAGTTTGACAGCCTGATCTAGATATAAAAACCAGAAACATAATAACAAAGGTTTACTAATTTAATTATTCTTCTGTTGTTACCAAGATTTTAGCAGCCAATGAGGAACAATAGGTGGGTGGTATTACCTGTGAAAAGAAGTAAAAATAATAGGTTCAGCAAGTACATTTTCAGGTATTTCATTCTTTCTAAACGTTTAAAATAAATAATGCCTAAGGCATACTTGTTACTCTTGTTTTTTCTGCTTCCCGTTTATTTCCTATCAAGTTTAGGATTATTAAATAATGAATACATCATGTAAAATGAATACATAATGTTTAATATAATGATGCAAAACTTCTCTTGGTTCTCATATTAAAATAAGGAAAAGACTGTTGTGCATGGATAACATTTCTAATATTGATTCAGCACAGTTCATTTTAATATTCAGACAGCTGTGACTTAGTTATCTGTTCAGCTATTACTCTGAGAATCAGGGCAAGGGTATTTCCTGCCTTTGGTTAATATTATAGTCTTGAAATTTGTGTAAGAGTTTCATGTCTTATTTTTAGACATATATATGTTAGATAGGATTTAAACATTTTTGTTATGAGTTATTTTCAATTATGAAATAAATAAAATAAAAATAATAGTTATGCCCCATGAATTGATAGGAGAAACAATTAATGACTTATCAGTATTATGTAAGTGGTTATCACTTTTAAAATGTGGTGGCAACCTTTCTACATATAAAGGTCATCCCTTCAGCTTGGCAGAAGCCATAAGTTTTTTACCTACTTGGAATATAAATCACATTTACTTAAAATAAATGTATGAAATCATGCAGCTTTGGATGCTTTTTGTCTTTGCATTGAGCTTTTTTTTTATTTCATAGTAATTAATAACTTAAAGAGTTGATCTGCTTTTTCCCCTGGCCACAGACTTATCAACCTTTCTAAGCTCCCGACACCCATCCATAACTCCAGAATTAAGCAGTATCCCAGTTTAGTAACTAATTTGTTTATTGCAGTGCTTATCTCTTGGGCAGGGTGTCCCAGGGGAGCCGGGGTTACAGGAGGACCCCAGGCCAAAGCGAAAAGAAAGCCCCACTTACCTTCTGCAGGGTCCAAAAAGCATGGGGAAATGCGTGCGGCGAAACCACCCACACCGTTCATCAGCCATGCTTATATTCAGCTGGGGCCGGGTGACGTCAGCTGGAGACACTGCCCGGCGGAAATAAAAAGCTGCCCCGAGGGCGCAGGAGGGCAGCAGGTGAGCGGAGGCTCGAGGGGAAAGCCCACACCCCAAGGAGCGCAACTACTGCATCAGGCAGTGCGAGAACCTGGGGGCGGAGCCTGGGGAGGCTCTGGCAGCAGAGCCGGCGGAGGAGCCGGCACAGAGGGGCTGGTTACAGAAC
>NW_005842726.1:176161-178785 GCF_000455745.1 Alligator sinensis | reverse complement strand
CCAGCAACGGGAAAGCCGCCGGAGGCATCAACGGGCGAGCCGGCAGGGAAGTCCCGGAGAGGAGGTAACAAGGGCGTGGCCAACGGGAACCCCAAAGGACATCGCCGCGGGGTGCAGCAGAAGACTCCAAGCAGGGATGGATCAAGCGGCAGACGGGCCCCACTACATCCCAAGGATAATCGACTGGGACTCCATACCCGAGTGGGGCAAGCAGCCAGGGCTGGGGCACCTAGGCACAGGGGAACCACGGGGCCCATAGGTTAAGGGCACTCTTCGTGGCCTCCTGGCCCGCTGGCCGCATCACTTCGGCTGTCATGGTGGTGGGGATTGCACACTGTCACAGGGTGGTTGGGATAGGGCACTAGGGATATGGGTTAGTCAGATCCAGGTCCGAGGGCCTCGAAGTCTTCACGTCTAGTCGCGACCTGGAGACATTGAGACGCGTGGCTGGAGGGCCATGGGAAGAAGTCGGTGGAGCCAGGGATGCCAAAGGGCCAGAAGACCTGCGACCCAAGGTGGCGAGTGGCCAGAGTATAGGGAAGGTCAGAGCCCCGTGAGTGCCTGCCAAGAGGCGTGACGACCCTGGAGGCTGCCTCGAAGGGGAACCCCTCCACTGAGGTACCATTCAAAGTCGTGGCAGAGGAGTTAAGGGGATCCCCTGACGTCAGCCGGGGTAGTCTTTGGGGTCCACTCACAAGCCCAGGACAGGCTTGATCGATAGTCCAGGCTAAGGCCACACGACAGCGTCTGGTAGAGCAGAGGCGGGCACACAGGGAAAGTGGGAAGTGAACACTTAGCAGAGTAGTGACCCTGTCCTCACACAAGGGAAGGGAGAAAGAGGGTGCACTTACCTCTGCACTGAAGTCAGGCAGAGACAAGACCTGTGCTTACCTCTTTGCATAGGACCCAGGCTAGAAAGAGCATATGCTTACATCCTTTCATTCTGTGGCCACCTGTTGAGAACCACTGACTCGATAACAATCCTACAGCACTCCTGTATGTTTCTGAGCGGCATAGACTCCAGGGGTATGTCCAGACAAGCTCAGACCTTTGTTTCCTCAGGGACAAGTAGTAACCTTATGCTGTCTGCTGCCACTTGTTCCCAGGGAGTGCCCATGCCACGCATGCTCTGGCACACAGCAAGTTACTCTGGGTGGGGAAGGGGATGCTGGGGCTAGCAACTGTGCTGGTCCCAGCAGCCTTACCTGGGTACTTGGGGGGAGGCAGTTGGGGCTGCAGCTGTAATAGAAAGACTGGTCAGGCTCCAGTTTTGGGCAGTGTATGCTGCCCTGCTTTTTTTCAGCATAGGTATTCAACCCCTCCACACTACAAGGTAGCAGCACAGGGAATGTCTGCTTGTGCGATGTGTGGCACAACAGATGGGTGGGCAGTGCCACATACCACACGTCCACACTCATCTGGATGTGGCCCAGAAGTGTTTAAGTAATTTCCCCTAATTTAAGGGTGCAGACAGAAGTGATAATTTTCTCTTGATCTGGCCACAAAAAGCAGTTTGTAGTTGTGACCAAACACAAGTGCACAGCTGCAGACAGCTTCAAAAATAGCTAATCAAGTGAAAATCTGACCTCTCATTGCATGAGGTATCAGATGAAGATATTGCAAGACGTCTTCTGTAACTTGTGTCCAGCTTGTCGCTATTTTCAGAATGGTGGTGGGGGAAGGAGCATAGGGAGTTCAGAGAGGGTGGGGCAGGTGTATTGGCACTTCCCACCCCACGGTGGGGGTTCTCCAATTCACCCACACCACCCTTCAGCACCAGCTGGGAAGCCCCAAGAATGAGCTCCCTCTGCTGCCTTTCCCCTCTCCCATTCTGAAAACACCAAGTACTGGCAGAGAGCTGTGGCCATTGTTACAAGAACCTGCCTGCAGCCCAGCCCACAGCTAGATTCCCCTCCCTCCTAGAACCAACAGTGAACTTCTGTTTGGTCTGGGGCATCGTAACTCAAAATACTTCGCAGAAAACATTCTGAGTTACATCTGGGTGCTGCACTTCTGTCTGTACCCTATAGTAGATTAAAGCATCAGCATTCTTACAAGTTAGAAAACATGCGGAAGTTGTACTGGTTTAAGTTGGGTTTTGTTTTGTTTTTAACAATACTGTTAAATCAGTGCAAACCCATGTCTGTAGACTTGTCTTCACAAAGGGATGGTGGAAGGGAACTGGGTGGGTACGCTTTTAAAGCAAGTCAACTACCTCATACAAAATACCAAAACTGGTTTGTCCTTACTAGGTTTTTTTTTTTTTTTTTTTTTTTTGCGGCTGTGTTTAGGCCTAGTCAACAATTACAAGTTTGGACAGTATAGCTACACTAGGAAAATCCTGCTGGTACAGGTAGTACGTGCACAAGCACAATCCTCCCCCCATAGCTCAGCTCCCAGCACCATCGCTGCCTGGGCTAGCCCCTCACTTGCCTTGCCCCGCCCCGCACAAATCTGGGGGCACTTGTCCCCCCACCCCATGCCCTCCTGGACGAGCGGTGGGAGCCACCGGGCAAATTGCTGGCTGGACGAGTGGCACACAGCGATGGGTGCCACCTTCCCAGTGCCTCCTGGACAAGCTGCAGCTCCGTCCCACACCGGCCCACCCTGACTGGGCAGCCCCT
>NW_005842726.1:174452-176094 GCF_000455745.1 Alligator sinensis | reverse complement strand
CGCCCCTTCTCCCTCCCCGCCCCTTCCACCATACAGACTTACCAGCTGGACACTGCTCTTCAAGCTGCTGGGTTGGTATCGTTAATCGGATTGGTTTTGGCCGATATGCCTCCTTAAAAATTGGCTATTTTGGCCCCCAAAATCTTTATTGGTGCACCGCTAATTGCATATATATATATATATATATATTTTTTTTTTTTAAAGGAGCCTGTTATGTATCCTAAACAATGGAAGCAAATGTTTGCAGAATAGTTTGAGAGTTTAAAAAGCTATTTAATACAGACAGTGAATAAGAGCATGTTAGAATTAATTTAATCATTGACATGTTTTAATTCATCTATTTTAGTGTACCCTTTTGAGGAGCAGCCAAATTGATAAAAGCAGTCTATACAAAAAGCTCCATATTTCAACTGAACTATTTTACTCTGTGCATAGAAATAACTAGGAAATCAAATTTTAGTTGCCTCAAATACCAGGTTTTTATAATTTTTTTCCCATATCAGGACAAAAAAAAATAACCTAAAATTTTGTAAAATTTTGTTTCAGAAAGACTGAGAGATGATTCTTTTTTCCCCCCTTGTGTTAAATATGCTACCTGGGATCCCCAGCTGCTCTCCAGTGAACTGCAGGGGAAGGATTGGGGAACAATATCCCTAGATGCCTTGTAGCCTCTGACTGAAAGTGATGTGGTTCTTTTTGGCTTCATTGCTGACAGTGTATTTTCTTGGGGAGGTCAAATGCAAAAGGTGTATAAATGAGGGAAGAGCCATATATATGCATGTAATTAAAAGCATGCTTTCAGCCTTTTATATTCTTAGTATAAGAAATTTATCTTGGGAAGACGTGCGCTTTTCTTTTCTTCACTGTGTATCTGGTGTTGCAACAGAAAGTATGAAGTATTTGGTAGATACTAACAAACTGTTTTGAGAGAACTAGAGCCAAAAATCGGTGTCCTGCTTCCAAGGCATTTTTTCTTTTTCCTTTTATTGTTCACACTGCAGTACTTCTGCTATGTTAATGAGAGATAATGGAAGCTCAAAGAGTTTGTTTGTTTCCAGATTTTGGTGTTTGTTCATACTTCTTTGGATTTTGAGAGCTACAGACATTCTGAACTGCAGATGGCATGCATGGATTTCATGTGTTGACTTTTTTCTGTGTTTGAGCTTGTGCAGGTGGCCTGCACAGTTTTGCAGTCTTATACATTTTGGTTTGTGTGGTTAGCATGAGATGGTTCTCTCATAAGAATTGCCTCTTACTTTACAACAGTTCAGTGTTTGCTTAAATCCAATACTTTGTGTGTAGTTCTCCTGTTTCCTCCCCTTGTAAGCAGTTTTGTTCTGGAGCATTGTAATTTTTTATGACAAGCACATGTGAATACTGTTAAAAAGTAAAGAGATTTGTTCCAGTGGCAGTGCGTAGGGGGTGCACGTGCAACCCCTGAGAGCCAGTGCTCCCCGCTTAGGCGATGGGCAGGGGGCACAGGCGGGAGTGCCGGTGCCTCCCCTGCAAGCGGCCAGGGAGTGGGGGCACCAGGAGAAGCGCTGCTAGCACTTCTGGGAGTGCCGCTTGCATTTCCGGGTTGGCATGATTGGCCGCAGGGAACCTCCACCCTCCCAGTCGGTGAGATGGGCTACGGGGGACC